>NW_025055993.1:0-4636 GCF_019279795.1 Protopterus annectens | reverse complement strand
CGAAAATAAAAAAAGAGAAATTCCTTAATTATTAATAAACCAAAAAAAAAATTTTAAAAATGGTTTAGAAAAAGTCAGATAAAAAATTTTTTTAAATTCAAATAACCATTATTTACAGAGGTTTACAGGAAATCCATTTAACGAAAAAATTCAAAATTCTTAAAAGGGCATAACGAAAAAAAGAAAAACTCCCCATTATCATGCACAAAATTCTAAAAGCAAAATTAAAAAAAAAGAAATTCCTTAATTCAAAAAAAAAAATTATTAAAAATTCTTTTTTGAAAAAGTCAGATAAAGAATAATTCAATAACCATTATTTAACAGATTTACAGGGAAACTCAATTTAAGCAAAAAAATTCAAAAGCCCATTAAAACGGGCCCAATAAAAATAATAAATCCCCACATATCAAAAAAATTTCTGAAAATAAAAAAAGAGAAGTTACTAAAATTCAAAAACAAAAATTTTTAAAATCTGAAATTTTTAAAAAGGCAATAAAGTTTACAAATTATTAAGCCCAAATTATTACAGAGGTTTAAGAAAACTCAATTTAACGAAAAAATTAAAATTTCCCCTTAAAAGGGCAAACTGAAAACAACAAAAAACCCCCCTTTATCAAGGGCACAAAATTCTAAAAGCATAAAAAAAAAATTTAAGAAACCCCCCTAAATATACCCCAAAAAAAAAAATTAAAAGGTTTAGAAAAAGTCAGATAAAGATTTATTAAATTGACTTATAACCAGTTTTTTTACATGGGGTTTACCAAAATAAAGGTTTATCAAAAAAATTCAAAAGCCCATTTAAAACAGGAACAATAAAATGAAGAAAACCCAATCACACATTAAAATTTAAAAGCAAAATGAAAAAAAAGTAATTATTAATTATTAAAAAAAAAATAAATTTTAAAAATGGTTTAGAAAAAGTCAGATAAAGAATTAATTCAATTACCATTATTTAACAAAGGTTTAGGGGGGAAACCAATTTAGCAAAAAAATTCAAAAGCAATTTAAAACAGAACCAATAAAAATGAAGTACATCCCCACATATTTTTAAAATTTCTGAAAATGAAAAAGGAGAAATTACTAAATATTAAAAAACCAAAAAAAAAATATTAAAAAGTTTTACAAAAAAGTCAGAAAAATTTCAAATTCACTTATAGCCAGGGTTTTTTTAATGGGCACACCAAAATAAAGGTTTAAAAAAAATAACAAAATTAATTTAAAAGGCAAACTAAATAAAGTAATAAACCCCCCCATTAACGGGTTATTAAATTCAAAAGATAACTAAAAAAAACCCAAATTCCAGAAATAGTATTTAAAAAACCAAAAATCGTTTTAAAAGCGATTATTTAAAAAGTCAATAAAGAACAAATTTCATTAACCCATTATTTGTTTCATTATTTTAGGGGGGAAAACTAATTTTGAAAAAAACAAAATTCCATTTATAAAACAGGAACAAATAAAATAATAAACTAATTAAGGGCAGTAAAATTCTAAAACACTAACTAAAAAGAAAAACCTTCCAGCAATAGATTTAAGCAAAAAAAAAAAATTTAAATTGTAATTTAAAAAGGCAGAAAAGAACTTTTTCCCTTAATTTAAGGGGATTAGAACCAAAGCAAATTTAAACAGAAAAAAATTTCAAAATTAACATTAAGGCGGAAAAATAAAATGAAGTAAAAACTTATCACTTTATTAAAAAATTAAAAAGATAAAAAAAAACAGCCAAATTTCCAGTAAAGAAAAAAACCCAAAATAAAAAATTTAAAAACGGGATTTAAAAATGAGAAAAAATTTTTACAAATTCATGTATCCCCATTATTTTTTTTATGACCAGGGGCCAAATTTGGGAGTTTAAGCAAAAAAAAAAAATCAATTAATGGAAATGAAAACAATAAGTAAACTACCCCATTCCCCCGGCATTGGATTTGTAAGTCAAAAACAGGCCAAACTTAGTAAAGAAATAATCAAATAAAAAATTTAAAGCGTTTTTTTTTAAAAATGAGTAAAAATTTAAATTCCTTTAAAACCCGGGATTTAAGCATTATTTACAGGCCAAATCAGTTTTTAAACAAAAGAAATTTCAAAATTCCATTAATGGAATTGAAAAGAATAAGTAATTACCCCACTTATACGGTTTTTAAAAATTCAAACAAATAAAAAAAAGAAAAATTCCCAAATATTTTAAGCAAACAAATAATAATTAAATCCATTTTTTAAAAGCCAAAAAAGATTTTTTAAACATTTAACTAACAGACAAACTTCGGGCCAAAGTAAATTTTAACAAAAATAATTAAAATGTAATTTAAAAAGCGGGAAAATAACTAAAAAAATCCCCCTTTAAAGGTTTCAAAAATTCTAAAAAGCCAACAAAAAATTAACCAAAAAAATTTTTAATAACACTAATAAAGAAAACGAATTTTTTAAAATGAGTAAAAATTTAAAATTCACTTTACCCCGGGTTTTTACATTAGGACGGGGCCCAAACTAAGTTTATGCAAAAATAATTCAAAATGTTATTTAAAAGGCAGAAAAAAAAAATAAACTACCCCCATTATCCTGGTTTAAAAGCAACAAGTAACGAAAAAAACCAAATTCCACTAATATAAAAGAACAAAAAAAAATTTTTAAATCATTTTTTAAAAGGAAATAAAATTTTTTACCATTTACTGAAAATTTTTTTCAGTGGGATTAGAAAAAAGCAAAAAAAAAATAATTAAAATGTTATTATTAAGGAAAAAAAAATAATAAATCCCCCCTTTCATGGTTATTCAAATTCTAACAAGCCAACTGAAAAACAGAAAAATTCCCATGAATATTAAGCAAAAAAAATTTTTTAAATACATTTAAAAATGGAAAAAATTTATTAAATTCTAAGCCATTTTTTTACAGGGGCCACCCAAAAGTTTGGAGTTTAAGCAAAAATAAAAAAAATGCGATTATTAAAGGAAAAATAAAATAATAAACCCCCCACTTATCCCGGTATTAAATTCTGTAAGCCTAAAAAAAACAAGCCCAATTAGCAGAATATAAAATAAAAATAAATAAAAACGTTTTATTTGAAAAATCAATAAAGTTTAAATTCACCAAGCCTATTGAAACAGGGGCACCCAAAAGCTAGAGTTTAAGCAAAAATAATTAAAAATTACCGTTAAAAAAAAAGGGGGAATAAAATAAAAAACCCCCCCCACTTATCAAGGGTATTCAAAAATTCTAAAAAGCCAACTGAAAAAATACCAAATTCCACTAATATACAAAAAAAAAAATTTTTTAAATCAATTTTTTAAAAGCCAATAAAGATTTTTTAAATTAATTTAACCCAGGGTTTTTTTCATGGAGGTATTCCCAAACCCAAAAAAAAATAATTAAAATGTAATTTAAAAAGCGGGAAAAATAACTAAAAAAATTACCCATTATTGATTTAAAAATTTTTAAAAGCACTAAGTACAAAAAAACCAAATTCCATTAATAAAAAGAACCCAAAAAAATTTTTTAATTTTTTATTTTTTAAAAGGAAAAATAAAATTCACAAGCATTTATAACCGGGAATTTTCATGTGGGTTTCAAAAACCAATTTTAAAAACAATTAAAGTGTAAATTTAAAAGGCGGGAAAAATAACTAATCCCCCCCTTTTCAGGGTATTCAAAAATTCTAAAAAGCCAACTAAAAAAGGGGAAATTCCAAGAATATTAAAGCAAACAAATAAATAATGAAATCATTTTTTGAAAAATCAAAAATTTTTATTTAAACACAACTCCTTTTTTTTTTGTTTTAATGACACAAAATCAATTTAAGCGAAAAAAATTAAAGTCCAATAAAGGGAAACTAAATCATAAGTAAATTGTTTAGGGTTAAAAGAACTCAAGTAACGAAAAAAACCAAATTCCACTAATATAGGGAACCCAAAATAAATTTTTTAAAGCTTATTTTTAAAAATCAAAAATTTTTTTTTTAAACACAAATCCAGTTGATTTTTTTATGACACAAAATCAATTTAAAGAAAAAATTAAAATGTAATTATTAACAAATAATAAAAATGAAAAAAATATCCCCTTACAGGCATTCAAAATTTAAAAAGATAAAAAAAAAGACCCCCTTGCAGAACGAATAACATAATAAAATTTAAATGCTTTTTATTTAAAAAGTTTTATTTAAACACAACTCCAGTTGATTTTTTTATGATTTTACAAAAGCTAATTTAAAAGAAAAAAATTAAAATTCCACTTTTTAAGGCGGGGAAAAATAATAAACCCCCCCCTTACAGGCATTCAAAAATTTAACAAATAATAAAAATGACCACAAGCCACAATATATTAAACAAAAAAAAAAAAATCTTTTAAATCTGCATTATTTGAAAAATGAGAAAAATTTATTTAAATTATTTAAATCCATTATTATTTATGGGGTTTTAAAGGGAAAGTCAGTTTTAAAAAAATTAAAATTCCACTTTTTAAAGGGCAGGAAAAAAAAATAAAGTAAACCCCCCAAATTCAAGGTACAAAATTTAAAAGACAACTAAAAACAGACCAAACCCATGAGGTATTTAACAACAAAAAAAAAATCAATTTAAAGCATTATGAAAAAAGGCAAAAAATTTATTTAAATTATTTAACCCATTTTTTTATTTATGTATTTTAA
>NW_025055992.1:0-7380 GCF_019279795.1 Protopterus annectens | reverse complement strand
AAGAACTGTGATTTTTGTAAAAAAATGCTCTTCCTCTAACTCAATGCTTTCTGAGCTATCTTCGGAAAAGATTCCCTTCAGATTTTTAAGGTGTTTTTATTATAGCTTGGTAAACCTGTGGGTCCCTTCTACTGGGATTTTACATCAAGAGGACCAGGTTCATTCATCTTCTGACAGGATGTGTATGCGTGGTCTGTCAGAGTTGGGAAATACACAAAAGGACTCCTAGTGTAGTAATTTTATTGGTCAAAAGGCTCATTATTTAGTTTTCTGTTTTTTCTGTGCTGCTGTAAATTTTGCAGGTTTGTGTGGGTTAGCAGTGCCCTGTACATTATCAAACACCTAGAAGTCGAGTTTGCTTTTTAGAACGGTCCATAAAACTACAATCTGTAAGGCAGTAATATAGCGCAAATGCCTTGTATGCCAACAAGCTTAGAGCAGCTAGTTGGGCCTCGTGTGGCAATAGCTACAGATTTAACAAAGTTCAGTGTTATATAAACATCAAAGTTTATAGAATTTAGCACTGTTTAGCATAATCTGCCCCAATAAAGCACCCTTATCAATCTGCACACACAAAGCACCCTTAATAGTCTTCTAACCTGGACACACCACCCCCATGTATCTAACAAATCATAGGACTAGAGTGTATGGATATGCAATTTCCTAACTTCTCTGCAACCAGCTTGGTGGACATGGGCATCTTGAGACACTGTAACAATTCTCTTATGTTTACTGACAACCACATAATCCTTAAAGAATCAGACATAGTATGTGAGAAGTGGAATTACAGAATGACAATGGAGGCTAAACTCTTGCATAGAATTCCACATCAGGTTGTTGAAACCGCACACACAACACCAGCCTCACATAGCATACAATGTATACATAGACTAATGTATGCTGAAGCACTTAAAGGCAATCTCTTGAACAACAAAGATCACCTACACCACCTGCTATTAAAGCTATGCCTCAGCAAACCCAAAGGGTCTCAAGAAAAACTACGCCTGCACCACAAATACTGTCACTCTCAGTGGATCCCCAACCACTAAGCCCCTAAGGCAAGCAAACACACTTCTTAGGACTCTCATCATCGGTACTCCATGTAGTATACAGTGCCTCTAGTAGCCTAGACAAGGGAGAAAGCCAGCTGTTAGTTGCTTATCAGGAGATGGGATCTACCAAATCATGGATGCAATCAAGTCATTACACCACAGTTACCACTATGAGCCTGTTATATTCCATGTAGGTTTTAAATTACCTGAGATGTGCATCCCTGGTCTATATGAGGGGTGAAGCTCTTGGTTATGTGTCTCAGCGGTATAAATGGCACTGTGCAGCATATTGTCATCCCCAAGGATGATGCCACAATATGAGCAAACGATGATTGACTTCAGCAAATTACTGTCTTTCTAAGGGGATCCAATATTTGTCAGGTTGGGAGGTCATGGTCAACAGATCACTTTACTTTGTCAAGGATGTTTTGCACCTTTCCTGTCCAGGCTTTTGAATACTGGCAAAGGATTTGTCTGCCCCCATATTGCCTCATTTAGGCAAAGCCAAATTGACATACCTACAGACATATCATAAATCAAATCAACAGAACGTCAAGGTGTTACTATTTAATGCCAGGAGAATAAATAAAAGACTACACTCCCTCCAAGCTCTCCTCACATTTGAGAATATAAATATCCGTACAGTTACTCAGACATGGTTTAAAGTGACAAGAGAATACCCGTGCATAGACAAGGGATAAAGGTGGAGGTGCTTCAATATACATCAATAGCAAGAATACCTCTAAGGTGGTCAAACAGGATGATGAGCATGTTCAGATCACCATAGAAAAAAATCACATACCATATCTTAGCCTCCTACAGGTCACCCTGCATGTCCCAAAAAGCTCACAACGCATACTTGGACTTACTGGAGACACTACCAGCCAACTTAACACTATACTCATGGGAAACATTAATTGCCCCTGTATAGACTTGGAATTCTACACAGCCTCAAATCCGCAGGCAAAGAGATTCCTGGACTTCATAAATACAAACATCCTTGACCAAGTAGTGAATATACCCTCTAGAGGTGCCAACATACTGGATCTTGTGGTCACAAATATGGGAGAATACTGCAAACACCCTCCATATCGTGTCATCATTTGTAAGGTCTGAACATAAAGCTGTCTCCTTTGAAATCAAAATCAACTGAGTTATCCCATTAAAGCCAGTAACAAGAACTATTCCAAAGCAAAACTACTTGTTATTAAGTGATGGTTTGTCAAAATGTAGTATCCTCAAACTCAAGAGCTTACATCAGCGTAATAACTGTATTTATCTCAGAAGCTCTGTACAACCATGCCAATGACTGCATGGAGGCTGCTGTACCTACCAGAAAGAAGCCCAGAACTAGCTGCAGAAATAAACTAGCCAGCTGTCATCTCAAATCAAACAGAAAATACAACAAAAGGATAAAAAATATGGCAAAAAATCAGCAAGGCTAATTCCCATAAACATAAAAACTCTCTCATCAAACTAACCAGGCATTCTATAGCTATATCAGAATCCTCAAGGGTTCACAGACCAATATGCTGAACTGGTGGTTAATGTTGCTAAATACACTGAGCCTGGTGATATAGCAAACCTGTTAGCAGAAGAAATTCAGTCCCAACTTTACCCCTTTCTCTCCCAACCATCATTCTAATAATACCCTTAAATATAACCCCACCAACTAACTACAGAGTTTGCACTGTCTGTACTCACTAAAGCAAAGAGCACAGCCTCAATGAGTCCCAGTAACATCACAAGATGGCCTCCTGAACAATCTCAAAAAATGACTTATCAGGATCTATGGAGTCATTATTTATCTATAGCCTAAAAAAAGGCTTTGTGCCACATGAATGAAGGACTGCAAAAGTTATTCCCCTTCATAAGGGAGTACCTTCAACAGATTCTGGATACTACAGACCTTTTAGTTTGATGTGCCTTAATTACCTTGGAATGAATTATTATGGAAACTAGGGACATATGATACTGCCAGACACTAGATCCATCCAGGTTTGGTTTTGTCAGTGAAAGGCGATGCTTACTGAACCTGCTGGGCTTCTTTGCAAAAGTCATAAAGGCAATGTGTGAGGGGAAAAATTGTGCATACTGCCTACCTAGATCTGGCTAAGGCATTTGATACAATACCACACTAGGACATTGTCAACAAATCTACAGAACTAGGTATAAACCCATTTATAACACAGTTGATAGCTAGCTGGCTCACTGATAGGACCCATAAGGTTAGAAATTATGACAACAGATCCACAAAGGCCCAGGTCATCAGGAGAGCCCCCTGAACTCTGTGCTAGGCCCACTCCTCTTTGGCATCTACTTCTCAGATGTCAAAGCCAATGTCAAAGACCTCTGGCTAACCAAGTTTACAGATGACTGCAAACTGGGAGTAGTCACTGAATTCTTTCAAGATGATAGCACCCTTCAGGAAGGTCTTATAATGCTTGGTGCCAAAGCCATGGCTTAAAATGCAATACCATGAAATGTATTATAATACCTTTTGGAATGCTTGCCACCCAGGGTAACCATGTCATCAACAAAGCTCTCAAAAGTTGATTCACTAGTCAGGAATCTGGGAACTTATATAGATAGTAACCTAGCCTTCGACCAACATGTGTCCAAGGTAGTAGGAAAATCCTTTTGTGTTGCTCAACTTACAAGCAAAGGCATGGCATCTAGGTCAAAAGATGTTATCATACCACTGTACTTGGCCCTCAACCAGACCATCATAGAGTAGAATGCCCCCTCAGTTATCATATATGTTCGTTAGATATTGTTTCATTATTACAGTAGAGCACTGATAAGGAGACTTTCCCCAAAAATACAGCAGCAAGATACGTAGGACTCAGACTTCTGTTTTTGATGCAGATAACTGGAATATACCTACTGAAACAACTGCAAGATACTGTAATGTTTCTGCAGCTGGATTTCGCATACAGCTGCAGCCCTGTTGATAACTGTTGGCCTTGGACTCTGGATGATGTATGTTTTAAACTAAGCATTCCAAATGTTGTTCTTCTTTTGGCTTTTCCCAGTTAGGAGTCACCACAGCGGAACTCCGGTCCTCTAATGATTGACAATGCGTTTTACATGTGCGAGTGCCAGCTCGTACCCCAACCTTCAAAGCAAGTCCATTCATGCCTTTAGTGCCACTTGACCGCTGGGGAGGGTTGCAGACTCCACACAGAAGGCGTTCCGCTGAGAATTGAACAGGAGAACCTCTTGCTGTGATACTTCCTTCTGACTGCACATGACAAAATCGTATTCCAAATACTGTTCAATAATTCCTATCTGCCCTATAATGATCATGGTGCTTTCATCAATAAGAGCAATAGGGTTATGTTTAGAATAGCATTTAATAAATGATGGAACCTTGGTCAGGTATGCAGCATTGGTATACAGTGTGTTTTTTTTATGTCTCTTATTACCATCATATACTGCATTTATTCAGATTCATCTGTTACTGAAAGTCCATGGTCATTCAATGGAATGCACTATTTCCGGGATCACTAAAAATGCAAATGTTTACATTCTGAAAAAACATATTCAGTTTGATGATGACCTCTTTTCTACGTCATTATTCCTCAGTGATACCATATTCTTTTGGTCAGCTATGCCATGTATCATTGGCATGTATGTGTATAAACTGAAGTAATAGTGTTTTATGAATGGGAATGCACAGGTTATTCCTTGTATGCATTTCTTTAGTCATGTTGGTTTATGTGACTTTATAAACATTATTATTATTATTATTATTATAATTATAATTATTATTATTATTATTATTATTATTATTATTGTTAATCTATATGAATCCTAGCAACGGATATTTGGACAAAATAATGTTATGATGTAGCCAGAATAGATCAAATACTTCAAAAAATTAACATTTTAGGCTGCACGTCAGTATGCTCAAATAAAGAAAGTAAAGTATGTGACATAAACCTGAAAACTTCAAATAATGAGACCAGCAGAGAGCACATTAAGCATGTAAACATATTTATGAGCTTGGGTTGTCAGGCACTGTATGATTAAAATTGTAGATGCACAGTTTTAACTGTCACTTTGTTGTATGGGTAAAAGGGCTATAGAGTGGTTATGAATATTACATTGTAGTGGATCATCTATTTAAACTATATTAATTCAGAACATGCAACATATTACTCAGAGATGTCATGATTTCAGCTAAGCAGTCATCAGGGCATCAGGTATAAAATAAATCTTTAAACCTGCAGTTCTAAACTGGATGCAGCATATTTTGTAAAACATATGTCTGTAAAAAACAGCCAGCAATCTTCACTGACAAATTCTGCAATTTAATCTGGATCTAATATTCAGCTGGTCACAGGTGAACAACATCTCAGGTAAGATAATGAAAATGAATGGAATTGTGATATATTTGCAGTTATTTTATGTGAGGACAGAACTGACTATGATAAGGACCTCAGAACTTGCTACTAATAGCTCAGTTTTCAAATCATACAGATAATGAGTAGAAAAGGAAAGGTATCCGTGAATCCATATGCTGTATTACAATTCTGTATTTGTAGGCATTATTCAGTGTTTCTTTCCTCTGGTTAAAGGACAGTTTGACCATTTGCACAACACAAATATTCAGTTTGAAGATCCACTACTAAATCCGTAATGTTTAGATTTGGAAACAGGCAGATGAAACGTCTGAAAAACCAGAACAAATCCATTACTGTACACCAGAACAATCATCGAAAATAGTCATCAAACCCAGCTATCGAGGTGTACTCACTTGCTGTGAACGCGAGCGCCTTGGTGTCGATGGTAATGCCATTCACATTCATAATGCCATCTCTCCTTAAAGTGGCAGGGCTTATATATATATATATATATATATATATATATATATATATATATATATATATATATATATTAGATAAGATTTCATCATCAAAGTGGAATGCTGATAACTTAATGTAATAACCATCATGCTGCTGCATGACCAGGATTCAAGTAAGGACTTCATCTACTTTGATGCAGCACTTCCAGGTATCAAGCAAACACACACATATGTATATATATACATATACATATACATACACATAACCTAGTACTGAGGAAGTGTGTGTGTGTGTGTGTGTTTGTGTGTGTGTGTGTGTGTACTTCTGTATCTATCTATCTATTTATATGTGTGTGTACATATGCATCTATATATATATATATATATATATATATATATATATATCTACACACACACACACACACACACACAACATTTGATCACAGAATGATAGCATTGTTTTCTGGGAGATCACTGTAAAGCTCCTTCCCTGCTGCTGTTGTGAAACCTCAAAGTTGGTAAATATAAGTAGCATGGGGCATGAGAGATGCAGGACAAGTTTGCTCCACTGGAAAAAAAAGTAAAGATTTATTGGCTTTGACCTAAAAGTTTCATCGGTGTGTAGTTTGTGAAGTGCGTTATTCACATAATTGAAACACACCTATGCTTATCCATCTATATCTCTATCTATATCTATATATATCTATCTATCTATCTATCTATCTATCTATCTATCTATCTATCTGTCTGTCTATCTATCTGTCTGTCTGTCTGTCTATCTATCTGTCTATCTGTATCGTGTGTGTGTGTGTGTGTGTGTATGTGTGTGTGTGTGTGTGGAGGGGGGTAGGTGTACATTATACATTTTCATAATGCTAAACAAATACATTTTCTTAATGATGAAGACCAAAATATCAAGACCAGAATGTCAAAACTGCAATATCCTGAAACTTTAAAACATCGAGTCTCAAAATATCAAAGACCAAAAAGCAAACCTAAATGCCCTAACCTCCAACACAAAAAAGACATCAACAAATAAAAAGAAATTAGTTTCTACTTCTTTGTACCCCCCACATCCCCAGCTAATTAAATATATCAACACCGCAAGCGCACTGCACTGAAGAAACCAGTAAATATACCATTCCACTCTATACAGCTACACGTCTAAACGTCAACAGAATCTATTTTGTAAATATAAATATCGTAGTACTTTAACAAGTGACCATTTACTAAACACGCAAAACTGCTACACATAACCTACTATGAGCAAATGTTGTTTACTTTTTTTAAGTTTTCACCGTACTATACATCTCTACAATACTTCCCAGACCTTGCAATGTAACGCCGACCAAGTTTTTTTTTTTTTTTGGTACAAAGTACACTGCCTTAAAGCCATAGAATCCTTTTTAAAGCTTTACAACAGTGTTTTAACAGCCATTTCGCTACTTCAACATTCGTGATTTTGCACTCTCAGCGTAATAAACTATCGACATTCTGGTAATCAATTGTAAGAAAATT
>NW_025055991.1:0-7628 GCF_019279795.1 Protopterus annectens | reverse complement strand
GCGCTACTGCCAGCTATTCACTGCAATCACGCCGAAAGCGCAGCCCTTACGCTTCGACCTTGCTACCGGAAAGCTTCATGAATCCCGGGGTGAGTCTATTTATGTATTATAAATGCATAGTTATGCAAATCACAAATACTTATTATATTTATACTATTAACAGATGATTAAAGGAAAAATGCTAAAAAGGTTAAATAAAATGTGAGCTCAGTCCTTCCTAGACTGAATGAAGAGTTACAGGAAATGCTGGAAAGATAAGATAAACAACAAGACTGATTGCCAGACAAGTAGCTTGAGTTTTTCTAAAGCATCATTGTTATTAAAACATAATTGTTAAAATGTTTACAGGCAACACTGTTTGGTAATTGTAATAAAATGTGACAATTGTGCATAGATGTCACTGATAATCTGTTTGCAAGTAAATGTTAAAAGAAAAAAAAACCTCAGTTGCATCAAGTACAGCCAGCAAATGGGCTATAGTATACATACAGTTCAAATCAATTATGCAGAAGGGTGTAAATGCATACTAGTGGTAATAAACAGCAAAACTTTATAAAAATGATCAAATCAGACAGGGGTCTATAGTTTGGTAGCCTAGTGGATCAGGTGTGTGGCCAAAGTATTGGGCTGGTGTACATTCTAAAGCAAATAAACAATACTGTATTATACAACGACCCCCCCCCATTAATATTCAAAAATGTGCACGCTGATTGGTCACGTTGTAAATCAGAGTTATAGTAATGGAAAAAGGTCCGGTTGGCTGGACTTTTTCCATTACTATAACTACTGCTGGAACAACGGAGAAGCGCCAAGATCTCCATTGCTTCACACTGTCTCGCTATGTTAAATGAGTTTAGCATAGCGAGACAGTTTGTAAAAAGCAACGGTGATCTTTTTTTCTCCATTGCTGTTTTCAAAACTGTCAAACTATGATAAATGGGTTTAACATAGAAAGACAGCTTTAAAAAAGCAACGGAGATTCTTCGTTGCTTTTTTTAAAGCTGTCTCGCTATGTTAAACCCATTTAACATAGCGAAACAGTTTGTAAAAAGCAACAGAGATCTTGCTTTCTCCATTGCTTTTGCCCACAGCTCTGATGTACTGCGTAGACATACGCATGTGCAGTACATCAGAACTGCCGCAGAATATCAGACAGCTGTGGAAGGGCAGCAAGGAGGCATTATACAATGCCATTATTTACGAAAAGTAATTTTTTTTTTCTTAGTAAATGTTGGTATAATAGCAATAACCACTTCTGGGTGTGGGCAATGCTGGATCTTTACCACGGTTGGTTTGTTTGGCCACTTTTTCGGGCTTTGCCCTCGTGACCAAACCACACCAACCATGGGTAAATCCAGCATTACCCACACCCAGGTGTGGGTTATTGCTATAGTATACTACAGGGGGAGGGGCACTTTCTCAGTTTTACATTGACTGTATAAGCAGTACTGCACAAGGGTCTGAAATAAAGCTACAGAAGAAATAAACAACAAGGGTCTGAAATAGAGCTACAGGAAGAAATAATATCTCATTCCTTCTTGACCATACTCTTTTAGGGAGGGGGGAACAGGTATTAGTGTATTAGAAATACTGGTAAACTGGATTAAACCTGACAGGATAAGATATTTTACAAGTTGTTAATAGCTATCATAATGATTATTATTGTATTCTTTAGTATTAAATTGTATTTACAACCTGTTAAACTGTAAAGCTATACAAGAGATGGTTTTAAAAAACACAAGATGATTTAAAATTGCTTTATTACAGCTATACAAGAGAGAGTAAAGATATGTAAAAAATTGAACAAGATTGGTCACTATTTTTAATATGTTTTTGGCAAAACAATGTTGGTATAAAAAAGCATGAATATTTTTAATTGTTGAGTATGTAGTTTAAAACAACAGGACATATGCCTTTGGTGCCATTTCCACTAGATATTTCTAAAGAGACATAAACATTTTCCAAGATTTTGCTTAATATTAATGTTATTAAATTTGTAAGATTAGACTAAATGTACTTTATAGTCTTTGTATGTACAAATGCAGAAGAATTCAGTTCAAATGAAATTAATGTCTAGTAATGAATATGTGTGAAAAAACATATTTAAAGAAAAAAAATGGGTCCAGGGTACCTACTAGATTGAAATGCATGAATAGCAAACATTCTGTGTAAATACATACTGTACAGGATACATTGTAATAAGTTCAAAATTAATTTGTCAAGTTGTAATATCACTGGTTTTACCCCAGTTAGAGGAAAATTATATTAAAATATTGTACTCATACAGCTAATGGACTAATATGTACATAGCATTCTCTAGTGTATAAATCATGTTTTTTTAAATCCTTAAGTGTTAAATATACTGAAATAATTGCATTCAAATATTTATTATCTAAGCCCAGTTCAGTATTTTACCAAGATGTTAATGAGCAGTTCAAAGACATGACCACAATGTTATGGCTACAATGACATTGAAACTGTATATTTTCAGCAGTGTATAAATACTTGCAGTAGCACATGGTTCTTGTCTCTTATAGTTAATTCAACAGTTGCAAAGAGTTAATGAAATAGTTCTAAGTCATAAATTAAATTCTGTGATTGCAAAAGAATAAATTAATCAAGATAAATTAAAGCAGACACAGCTCGTTATTGATGAAATATTTTCACAGAATGATCTGCAAAAGAAAATTTGTTAAATACATTCAGGTTTGGAAGTAATACTTTAATATCATTGTATTAACTATGTAAAATTGCATTTTGACTTGTATAAAAAAAGACTAAAGGTTTTGTTTCTTAATGTTTAAAAACAGAGGGAATTGTTGGATATTATGAATATAAGGCTGAAATTAATTCTGTTGTAAATATGCTGAAAGAAAAAGCTTGCTTAAATGTAGAAATAGAGTTTAGTAATATGTGATCAGCATTCATACTAAATGGCCATGGCTTGGAAAATAAGGAATCTGCTGAATGGACATTTTTCCATTACAGACTTAAAAACAGGATGTATGCAAGAGCAAAAATGCAAAATCTGCTTTTAAAGAACGAACAATGACACTGTGACAATCTGTTTCCTTAAAAACATGTTAAACAAGGAAGCTTAAAAATAATATTATCAAGTCAGCATCTGCAACAATTAGTACTGTTTCTACAGGATGAGCAATTCTCCAAAATAGAATACCAAGAGGAAATGTATATGTATGTGCATGACTAAAATTGTATGTAAAGATCTGTATGAATCCAGTTATGTTAGAGGTATTGGTAGAGACACATTTGTCTCGAGGTAAATGTTATATCTCTCACATCATCTGTACTATATGAGAAGTAAAGTGGAACAGTACTTTAAGCTGTAACAGAAGTACGTGTGGTTTATTATAAAAGTTATTGGTTACTGCTCTTAAAGACAGGTGCTGCAAAGTATATTCTTTCACCAGTGTATATTCTGCAAGTTTCTGTATGCAACAGACTGTGAATGCAAATATAACCAGACTTTAATTTTAGCAGAATCCAGCCAGCAAGACTGAGTGTCTTAAGAAGACTTCAAATCCATCACAGTAAGCAGCACCATATAATTTACCATATAAATTTTCACCGATAAATTTAGCAAACTGAATGTAAACCCATTAGTTGTAAGATGGGTTGCCAACTGGCTCACAAACTGTACACATGCTATCGAAGTGGGTGACTCCACATCAACCAGCAGACCTGTTAGCAGCGGAGTGCCACAGGGGTCAGTGCTGGGCCTCCTACTGTTTGGTATATACTTCTCAGAATTTCAGGTCATAACTAAGAGGTTGTGGCTGACCATGTTTGCAGATGACTGCAAACTGGGTGCAATTATTTAATCCCCAAATGAGGTCAATATACTCCAAAAGTATCTTACTCAGACAAGTGACTGGTTCATAAGTTCATAGTTCATATGGTGTCTTAGTCATGGTCTCAAACTGAATACAAAAAAATGCATCATCATTCTCTTTGGCACAAGCAATGTCCATTCACACTATCAAATCAATAACAAAACCCTATGTATCCAAAAAATGGTAAGGGACCTGAGATGACAAGTTGACTGTGACCTTTACTTTGACCACCATGTGTCTACTTTAGTAAAAACGGCTTTCTACATAGCACACTTGATTAGTAAAGGCATCATCTCTAGAGCAAAAGAGGTTATAACCCCTTTATACTCAGCACTAATCCAGCCCATAATTGAGTAAAATGCCCAGTTCAGCATGTAGCGTACAAAGCACCTGCAGCAACTGGAGAGACCTCAGAGGTTTCTAACAAAGATCAAGGGACTCCAACATGTGCCACATGCAGATCGACTAAAGCCCTTGTCACTATATTCTGTATCATACAGACTTCTTAGGGGAGACTTATGCCTGGCTTACAGAGCAATCTCAGACCCAAACCTAGCAAACTTACTGTATATCCATAAATCAAACGGGACTAGAGCTACCCTTCCAGGGACCTAAATATGGCCTGTGACTTAAATAGGACATGATAAAGGGACAGATTTATCTCCCAGCAACTGCAGCATCTTTGGAATAGGCTTCCTATTCATGTGAAACTAAGCACCTCTATGACACTGTTAAGAAGAACATAGACAAGTGGATGGGCACCATAAATTCTTACCAAGGATAGTGCCCACAACCCTCTTTGATATGGACAGCCATTACTAAATACAATCTTGGGTATTAACTAACACTTCTATGGTATTACATTGGGATGAAATGGCTAGGCTTGAAATGACCTCTGGGCCGATAGCCTAGTAATCTCCTATGATCCAATGATGTGTCAAGTGATGGTGGTCTGTAGTCTTTAATAAAAATCTTAAATGTGTTTTATGATTTATGCCGGAGATTTTCTTCATGTGCTTCTGCTGAAAGTGGGATTTGCCCAGTCAGTGTGTACTAGTCAACAGAAAAAAATACACAAATATGAAAAAAAAATACTGGAAGGCCATAATGGAAGAGTTTTGTCAGTTCTGTTTAGATCTATAAAGCATAAGAACAAAAGAAAACAAAAAGATCATCTGATATGTTCAGAACCTTTCTATTGGCTCTGACATAGGCTCACAGGCTCTTAATAAGATCAGCTGATAAGTTCAGAACCTTTCTATTGGCTCCGACATAGGCTCACAGGCTCTTAATAAGATCAGCTGATAAGTTCAGAACCTTTCTATTGGCACCGACATAGGCTCACAGGCTCTTAATAAGATCAGCTGATAAGTTCAGAACCTTTCTATTGGCTCTGACAAAGGCTCACAGGCTCTTAATAAGATCAGCTGATAAGTTCAGAACCTTTCTATTGGCTCCGACATAGGCTCACAGGCTCTTAATAAGATCAGCAGATAAGTTCAGAACCTTTCTATTGGCAAACCCGACATAGGCTCACAGGCTCTTAATAAGATCAGCAGATAAGTTCAGAACCTTTCTATTGGCTCCGACATAGGCTCACAGGCTCTTAATAAGATCAGCTGATAAGTTCAGAACCTTTCTATTGGCTCCGACATAGGCTCACAGGCTCTTAATAAGATCAGCTGATAAGTTAAGAACCTATCTGTTGGCTCCGACATAGACTCACAGGCTCTTAATAAGATCAGCTGATAAGTTCAGAACCTTTCTATTGGCTCCAACATAGGCTCACAGGCTCTTAATAAGATCAGCTGATAAGTTCAGAACCTTTCTATTGGCTCCGACAAAGGCTCACAGGCTCTTAATAAGATCAGCTGATAAGTTCAGAACCTTTCTATTGGCTCTGACATAGGCTCAGAGGCTCTTAATAAGATCAGCTGATAAGTTCAGAACCTTTCTATTGACTCCGACATAGGCTCACAGGCTCTTAATAAGATCAGCTGATAAGTTCAGAACCTTTCTATTGACTCCGACATAGGCTCACAGGCTCTTAATAAGATCAGCTGATAAGTTCAGAACCTTTCTATTGGCTCCGACATAGGCTCACAGGCTCTTAATAAGATCAGCTGATATGTTCAGAACCTTTCTATTGGCTCCGACATAGGCTCAGAGGCTCTTAATAAGATCAGCTGATAAGTTCAGAACCTTTCTATTGGCTCCGACATAGGCTCACAGGCTCTTAATAAGATCAGCTGATAAGTTCAGAAACTTTCTATTGGCTCTGACATAGGCTCAGAGGCTCTTAATAAGATCAGCTGATAAGTTCAGAACCTTTCTATTGGCTCCAACATAGGCTCACAGGCTCTTAATAAGGTTACAGCCTAAGAAGACCACCAAGAAGCTTAGCCATATCACCCAGTATTGGTGGGAAGCTAACAATCACCCCATTAAGAAGACTTTCTCCACATATATATTTTTATTATTTTATTTAACATTTGTTTACTGGGAAAGTCTGACTGGACACAGATCCTTTTTCAATGGAGGCCCGGGGAGAAAAGCTCCATGAGTAACAGTATATTTTAATGCACACATTACAAAAGTATAAAGTAAACAAATGTAGTATACATAAGAAAAAACAAATTTGTTACATCTTGACAACAAAATCTAGGCTTTGAACATAGCTAGTACTATTTGTAAAGTATGACTTATGTCAAGATATAAGGTAGACAGGTCAGTAGGATTAAAGGATTAAACACCGGGGAAGAAGTTGGATATGGTTGGGGTATACAGTGATGTATCAGAGCATTCACAAATGGTTAGTACAGGAACATAGCCACTTATTTGTTAGATAAGCTTTAAGTGATGGCTTTAAGTGGTTAGTGGATCAAACTGAGAGAATGGATTTAGGAAGGGAGTTTCATATATGAGATATATAGTTGGAAAATAAAGATTCTCCTGCAGTGTTGTTGACCTTGGAGACGGTGAGTAAGTTCTTATTTGCTGGAACTGTAAGGAAGGATGAGATTTTGTAGTGCAGGGATTCTGGTCAGTTCTGTTACAATTCTGAGTTAGAGAGAGTTGTTTGTAAATAATAATGTAGGGAAGCTCAAGCCAGTCTAGTATCCTTAAAGCTTACAATGATGTGTTTTATATGGGCAGTCAGATGCAAACTTAGCAATTTTATTATAACATGCTTCTAGCTTAGATAAATCAGTTTCCTTAGATTAGTTAAAATTGGAGAGGCATATCGTAGAGTGGAGAGCAGATAGGTTTATGTTAATGCAATTCTGACAATTTTGGTCAGGAACCGTTTGTGCCTATATATACTTCCAAGTTTCTTATGGACTTTTTTATAGTTAGGGAGACATGCAAGTCAAATTTTAGGTTATTGTCTATTTCCACTCCAAGAAGCTTTGTATGGGTAGCCAGGGAGATGACAGTGTTGTCTCCGGCTATTATGTTAAATGGTGGGTATGAGATAGACATTTTGTTAGGTTGGAAGAGTAATAACCTAGTTTTGTTTGGGTTTAGGATTAGATGGGCATTGGCTAACGATGTTTCAGCAGAAGTCAAAGATTCCTGTGTTTGAGAATGAAGAGCTGATAGAGAAATGGTAGCACAGAAAATGTTGGATCATCTGCATACTGTATTATAGAACCATGTGGAGTAGCTGTGTGTAGGTTATTAGTCACAGATAAGTGTTGCATCATCTGCATACTGTATTATAGAACCATGTGGAGTAGCTGTGTGTAGATTATTAGTCACAGATAAGTGTTG
>NW_025055990.1:0-7659 GCF_019279795.1 Protopterus annectens | reverse complement strand
CACGACACTAAATCACATAGTGGTAAAGTACAAGCAACTTTACCTTCAATGTAAAAAAATATGAAGCAATCTGGCATTTGAAAATTTCCTACTTGGGGACTGTCAGTCTCACAAACCTGTCGACCTGTTGCATATAATCAACCAAATGTGGTGGATTAAACAACAGAAGTTGACAAAAGAGCATTTAGGCTAAAAGCAGGACTCTTTTATGTGTGTGTGTGTGTGTGTGTGTGTGTGTGTGTGTGTGTGTGTGTGTGTGTGTGTGTGTGTGTGTGTGTGTGTGTGTATGAAGATGGGCCACCAGCTCAGAGGACTTATCCTGTTGACAAAAGACAAATAAATAAAACAAACATTATGGTTTTTGTGAATTAAAAGCACATTAATTACAGGTGGTATTCCAGCTTGCTTTACCCAATTATGTATTGGCCCTGCAAAGTTTTAATTACTACAGCACACAGGAGGGGCAATCATCATATCCACAGACAGCCTCCCATACCCTTTGCCTACCCAAAGCAACTGGTTTGATCCTACCAAGTTAAAAATGGTTACTTTTATGTATTATTTTTTACATATAAGCATTAGCTTTGACTTCTATTCCACCCAAATACATGCAAGTCCTGCAAATCCAGAATTACAGCAGCAAACAGCAAAGCCAATAACTGTATCCACAAACTACCCCCATCTCTACTGCCTAACACAGTATCTGGTTTAAGACTGACATGTTAAAAAAGAAAATAATGATTTAATTAACAACTTTTTCACATAGACAGTAATCAAAACTTGTATTCCATTGTGAACCAATTGAACAAACGGATGGTGCTCAAACCAAAACTTGTAATCCAAAAAAGAGAAGCACCACGGATCCACAGGCACAAAAGTTTAATAAATGACAGGAACCAGCACAAAAAAAAAAAAACGAAATGTAGACAGGACACAGTAAAAATCATTAACGTTCTGTAAAATATCATTTTCGTCATCAACTTTGTCAGATAGCTGTTAACTTTCAATCAGTCCCTTTACTTTATAGGGCTGGCAATTGATTATCATCCAATGAAATGTGAAATTCAATTAAACAAATATATAAATATTTTTACATTAAAAGTTGTGTCTTAAAATATATGAATACAGAATATATATTATATGATCTAAATATTATGTTAAAATTCACCAGTAACTTATTTATTTATTTTATTTATTTTACATTTGTTGACCGGGCTAGTCTAACTGGATACATGTCCATTTTCAGTAGAGGCCCGGGGAGAAAAGCTCCAGACAAAACATTATATGCAATAAAGATTAATATTGGAATTACATTAGCAATTTTAAACATTGAAAATTAGAGTATGGAGAGAAAAAAAAATAAATTGATCAAGCAAGGAAAAAGAAATAGTAATAATGTGTTTTTTTTTTTTTTTTTTTTTAACTGATTTAAAAGTGTTAAAATATATATAACGACTATAAAAAACATAAAAAAATACAAAAGTTAAAAAGAAACACAATTACTCCCTCTAGTGTTTTATGTTGGTATATACCTGTCAAAATGTAAATCCATAGTTCAAGAAGATAGTCTTAATAAATATCTTAATTTGATTAAGCTAAATACCTCATATAATAATGTTAAACAAGAAATAAAACTAAAGGTTGATTTTCTCAAAGTTTGTGAATCTTAATTTAAGTACTGTCATTTATTAAGCTTTTTGTGCCTGTGGATCAAGTAGTACTTCTCTTTTGGATTACAAGTTTGGTTTTGAGCACCATCCGTTTATTCAATTGGTTCTTAGTTTTGGATGGATTCAGAGGAATTACATCCAGTATGGACAATACACAGCGTGGCTCTGAACTTGGAGAGCTACAAAACATGGTCAGCTGGCAGTTGGTGGGACTTCTGACACCCATGAAGCAATCCCATGGCCACTGCTATCGTCGCTACCACCTCCAGGGAACCAGGAAGCAGGAAAGCAAACGCTTCACAAGATAGAATAGCATCTATACTAGAAGCGGATATTGGTGGTGAAGCGAATAACGGAATAACAAATAACAGTATTGAAGGCTTTCCCAGGATATTTTTAACCAGTGACGAGGGTGATTCTCCTAAAGAAGCACTACCAATACTAATAGAATCAGAGACAGCTGAAAGTATTAAAGGCACTGGCAGGTACCAAAAAACAATTTTCAGATATTCTCAATGCAAAATTTGATTTCAAATCAAAAGCTCCTGTGTCTGTTAATAATGGGACATATAGTAATATGTTAGAGGACTTGGACTTTTTTCTATATAAATTTAAAATGTTGGAAATGGACAATGCATATTTCAAACATTGCCTGTCACTAAATATAGTACCTAAAGGATTGAGAGTCTGTAAATATCCCAATAATGTCATTGAAGGTAATGTTTTCCATTGTGATTTGATAGCAGTGTTTGCCAAATGTGGAATGGAAGTCATGAGAGCAATTATAAAGAATAATGAGAAGTTGTATGTTAAAATTGAACACATTAACAAGGGTATTACAAGTGATTTGTTTTTCACAATAGAAGATGAAAAAGCTAAATATTTTAAACTATTGAAGAACATAGAGATTAAGTGCACAGAAGTGCAAAACAGGAAATTTAATAAGATAGACAGGGATCTCAATGAATATAAAACCAAAACCCAAATATAGGGTTAGAAGAAACAATGGTGGTTACAATTGTGAAAATTTTGAAACCAAAGGGAAAGAGGATGTTGTTTTTACTGATGAAAATTTTATTTTAAGAATTTTACAACTAAGAAGGTCCTGAGGCTCAGATCAAATAATTCAATGAGATATAATTCCAAAAACTACAAAGGGCAGCCAGTGGAGACCTCAAATGAGGAAGATGGACTTAGCTGAGAGTACATAGTTAATATAGGATTTAAATGGACATGCAAGAGTTTTTTGTGGTACAATTGCACTAATTATCTCTGGCAGCTACTACTTTTGACTTATTTCCCTAAAGGGTTTTGGGTTTATCCCAGTACAATATTTTCAATTTATTGGTTGATCTCAGGTATTCTTAAGAAAAAGAACTCACAACTAATGTTCAATGGTAAAACCAATCAAAGAAATGAGAACAGTTTAAGATGTAAAAAGTACCTTTAACCCCACTACACCCACAATTAAACATTTTTTTAGCAGAAAGATCTTAGAAAACACATTAAGAACATCGATAAAACAGAACCATGTGAAAGAAAAATCGACATTATTAGAAAAATATATTTGGGTGAGATTTGTAATAATAAAAATCTTAGGTTATGAAACCCAACAAAGGATGAGGCATTATTTGAGACATATAACATATGAGGGTAAAATGATGGAAATTTTAAACAATTCAGGAAATACACTAGAACCTCCATTAATGAGATTAATATAGCCTACAGGAAGATTCACATACTTCTCAATGACTTGCTGATAGAGGATGATTAGTTTAGAAACTTTAGATATCTAAAGTAGAAAACCCAGAGTACCATCTATTTTGAATTCGAAAATACATAAAGATGTTAATAATGACCCACCTTTGAAGTCAATAGTATCAGCTGAGGGGTTCTGTAACTGCACCCCTTACCAAAATATGTGGACCTAAAGGTTAAGTCTAGTTGCTAACAACAAAAATATTTTAAGGACTCATCACGATTTATTACGGAGTTAGATCATTCACTATGTTCCTGAAGAATTATCTTTTGGTACCCTGGATGTGCACTGAACTATTTACAAATATTTCTGAAGCATTGGTTTAGAATGGTTTGAAGAAATACAGTAGAATATCAAACATAGCATAGTGAATTTAGAACTGTTCTGGGTACTTATGGAATTGGTGTTGAAGAATAATTTTATATTCTTGAGGTGAATACTTTTAAACAAGTGAGAGGTGTGTGGCTATAGGTGCACACATTGTGCCCCCACGTATATAACATTATTGCAGCCTACTGGGGAAAACCACTTTTTGTTAAATTCTATGTATAAAGAGTACTGGGTATTCTATATGGTAGATTTTTGGATGACTTGTGTTTTTGTGGAAGGTGATAAAATTTCCTTGAGGAACCTGGCTAAACATCTTAACAAAAGCGGCCGAGTTTTTTTTACATTTTACATACAAATTTGAACATCATATGATAGAATTATTTAGATGTAACCATCACAAAAGTAAAATCAATTTGCCTCGAGAGAAAGTGTACAGAAAAAGAAAGAGACATTTTATAATTTCCTACTTGCACTATACTAGTTCCCATCCCTACTTTCCAAAGGAAATGAGGGGTGATTAAAGGGACAGTTAGTTAAGTATAAATAGGATGACCTCTGATAATGAGTGGTTTAACAAAGAGATATGAATGGTTAAAGAACAATTTCTGAACGAGGTTACCCTGCTAGTCTATTTGATGAAATACACAATGGAAGTACTGGAGGTAGGAATACTAGAAGTTTGCCCCAATTATAGGTACAGCATCAGATGAAGTTACATGCCTCATAAAGAGGAATTATGAATACATATAGTGCAATTATCATAACCACTTATGACAGCCAGTCTGTGTGGATAAAGGAAAATAATAGACAAAGAGTAGGGAAACTTTGCCAAAATATCTGACCTTAATTACGCATATTCGTGACAGCTTCCTCAAATATGTTTACCATAAGATAATACCATCAAAAACCCTAATAGAAGGTTCAAAGAGATTTGTTACCAAAGGGGTAGTAAACAAAGGGCTGTTTAAATGTGAGCATGGTACACCACTGTCTTGTAGTGAGCTGTTACTATCTAAAATGCAAAGGAAAAGCGAAACTTTATTTGAGCGTACATGTAAATTGTGAAGCTGAAAGGAATAATATATTTATCAATATATAAAGAATGTGGTTCTTTTTATATTGGCAAGAAGTGAAAGAGAGTTGAAACAAAGAGTTATGAACATACTATGATATTAGGACCAAGGAAAGGGATAGTAATGATACTATATAAAACACACTTCTAATACATGTACAGAAGCCAAATGCCAGTTTTTTGTGTTAGGGGTGGTGGAAAGTGACCCTAGGGGAGGAATATGTGGGAAACCGAATTAGATATAGAGAATTATTTTGGCAAATTGTACTTGAATCCACCACGTTCCCAGGACTGAATGATATGACCTCCCTGGGTCCAGTACTTAAATTAAGATCTGCCAAACTTTGAGAAAAATCAACCTTTAGTTTTATTTCTTGTTTAACATTATTATATGAGGTATTTAGCTTAATCAAATTAAGATATTTATTAAGACTATCTTCTTGAACTATGGATTTACATTTTGACAGGTATATACCAACATAAAACACTAGAGGGAGGAATTGTGTTTCTTTTTAACTTTTGTATTTTTTATATGTTTTTTATAGTCGTTATATATATTTTAACACTTTTAAATCAGTTACTGGTGAATTTTAACATAATATTTAGATCATATAATATATATTCTGTATTCATATATTTTAAGACACAACTTTTAATGTAAAAAATATTTATGTTTGGTAAAGTTTCACATTTCATTGGATGATAATCAATTTATGCCAGCCCTATAAAAGTAAGGACTGATTGAAAGTTAACAGCTATCTGTGAAGTTGTGAAAGCGATATTTTACAGAACGTTAATGATTTTTACTGTGTACTGTCTACATGTCGTTTTTTTTTGTGCTGGTTCCTGTCATTTATTAAACTTTTGTGCCTGTGTATCCGTGGTGCTTCTCTTTTTTGTATTCCATTGTGCTTCTCCTAAATACACATCAGTCCGGCAAACCCACAATTACAACAACAAACAGCAGGAAATTAATTTTGTACTCAAAAAGAATCCATATACATTGCCTAACAAATGTATCTGGTTTGACCCTGCTAGGGTAAAAGATAATAATACTGGCTACATTAATATTTATTTGCTGCACAGAAATAATAGCTAGAATTAATCTTCTAGCTTGCATCACCCAAATACAAATGTGTCTTACCAAATCAGAATTTGATGCAAAGAGGAGGGCCATTCATTTCATACTCAGACAGTCCTCATACCTATTGCATAACAACAGTTTCCGGTTTGACCCTGACAGGATTAAAAAAATAATATATATATATATATATATATATATATATATATATATATATATATATATATATATATATACATATATATATACATCTGCATGTCCTCTCTCACCACATCCATAAATCTTATCTTATGCTTCCCTCTTTTCCTGTTACCTGGCAGCTTCATCCTTAGCATCTTTTTCCCAATATACTCTGCATCCCTCCTCAGAACATGTCCAAACCAACGTAATCTTGCCTCTCTGGCTTTATCTCCAAACCTTCCAACCTGGGCTTTGCCTCTAATATACTTATTCCTAATCCTGTCCATCCTCATCACACCCAGTGCAAATCTTAACATTTTCAACTCTGCCACATCAAGCTCTGACTTCTGCCTTTTTGTCAGTGCCACTGTCTCCAACCCATATAACATAGCTGGTCTCACTACCTCTTGTAGACCTTCACTCCTCTTACTGGTACAAATTAGGTCACAAATCCTCCTGACACTCTCCCTCCACCCAATCCATCCTGCCTGTACTCTCTTCTTCCTCTCTTCCCACACACCTCAGCATTACTCTGAACTGGTGATTACAAGAGTACTTAAACTCTATCCACCTTAAGCCACCTCTACTCCCTGCATCCTCACCATTCCTCTATCCTCCCTCTCATTCCCACACACACATATATTCTGTCTCTTGAATCTCACCTTCATTCCTCTTCTCTCTGGGCTTATATCTCACCTCTCAGGGTCTCCTCCTGTTCCCTACTCTCACTACAGATCAATGTCATCTGCAAACATCATAGTCCATGGGGACTCCTGTCTGATCGTCTGTCAACCTGTCCATCACATTTTATTAAGAAAGGACTCAAAGCTCATCCTTGATGTAATCCACACACCACCTTAAACACATCCGTCCCTCCCCACCACCAGACCTCACCGCTGTCACTACCCCTTGTACATATCCTGTACCACTCTTACATACTTCTCTGACCTCCCAGCTTCCCTCATGACCTGCACAGCTCCTCTCTAGGCACCCTGTCATATGCTTTCCTTAATCCACAGAACCCACAATGCAACTCAACCCTACGACTTTCTCTGTACTTCTCCATCCAACACTCTCAGACAAACATGCAGCATCTGTAGTGCTCTTTCCTGGCATGGAAACCACATAGTACTGATCACTAATCATCACCTCCCTTCTTAACCCTAGCTTCCACTATTGTTTCCATAACTTCATGCTGCTTGACTGATCAAGTTTAATCCTCTGTAGTTACTGGCTCTGCACATCACCCTTATTCTTAAAACATTGGTACCAAAACACTTTTCTCCATTCCTCAGGGCATCCTCAAAACTTAAGATTTCATTAAAAAATCTAGTTAAAAACTCCACTGCCATTTCACCTAAACACCTCCATACTTCCAGTAATCTCAAAAAATAGCATAAAAATATGGAAGTGTTGTAGAAGGAAAAAAAAGGTAGAATAAGTTAAAAATGTTTTTACTGTGGTGGAAGGCAATCATCTCTGATATCTTAACAAGGGAGGCTGTATCCCTCACAATCCCCTACTTAAGTACTCCAGCTGTGAGGAAAGGCAACACAAGTTTAATCCA
>NW_025055989.1:0-7249 GCF_019279795.1 Protopterus annectens | reverse complement strand
CCCCCCTCTATTACATTACGTGTTTGTGCATGTGCCTCATTATGGCGTGCTCCTGTTCAGGGTGTGTGTGCATTTCTGATGGGTGTCATCAGCCACGGCTCCAGTAAGCATAACCTGCATCCCCACTAGGTGTCCGTGTGGGATGTCCCCATTGGCAAATGTCTGGTACAGTTAAGGCCAAATGCCAGATGTGGGAATCATGGCAACTCCCAGGGCAGCCAGCACACACATTCATTATTATGCCCCTGTGCATCAAACACCGACCTGGCAGTTGATGGAGAGAGGAAGTCTTTTGCGTTAATGCCAGGCCCCACCCGCTCACCGGCTGGTGCTTTGATGCGAGTAAGTGCTGCAGTCTCTATTGCACCCACTACCTCAGGTATTCCGCTATTTGCTGGAAGAAGACACATATTGCTGGGCCAATGACCTCACGGGCAATGGGGAAATATACATGATCACCGACATGTATGCTGACATGGCATCCAGGAACTGGTGCAGTACCCTGGAGGCTGATGCCTGTGATGAGATCCCCATCATATCGCCAGTTGGTCTCTGGAAGGTACCTGTTGCTAGTATTCTTAGGCCAACACATACCTTGGTTTCCACTGGGATGGGTTCTCTGTTGGTTCTGTGTGTGAGGCGTGGCCTGCACAGCTCAATCCATTTGCTGCAGGAGCTCTCTGTCCACTCTATAAGCGCTCTACTATCTCTAGCTCATGTAACCCGCGGTAGGTGACCCTGGGCCTGTACACTCTTCTCCGTCTCCTCACTGTGGGTTGTCTGGCACCATCTGCATTTCGTCACCACCCTCAGCAAGTCGCCTATGTCTCATTATGACAGCTATGGCAGCCCCTAACATTTCTGCTCTGAGTTGCTTTTCAGTTTTCACTTCTATTAGCTTACTTCCTGTCTTCCAGTGTCTCTTAAGAGAAACATCCTGCACTACTGTTTGCAGAGTTTTTAAGTGCTGGGCTGGGCTACTATTCTGCCTGTGTAATTGCCTGCTTCAATTGTTTTCACCTGCTCAGCTCCAAGGCAGTTATCCCTGCTAGCTTCCTATTAATTTCGTTGCTTCCTTTTTCCTCTCTCTGAGCTCTTTCCTCAGGGGGAGCAACATGCATACCATCAGAAACATGCTCTCACAGTGGCTTACACGCAGCATTGACACACATGCTTACACAGTTCAGAATCTACTTATTCAAGGTTAAAACGCTGCACAGACACCACAAGCACAAACACTGTTACACTTCTGCCAGGTCAGCCTCCAACATACCAGCCTGCCCTTACATGTGTGCACACCCACATCTCTGCAACATGCTCCCACATGCTCAGTCTGCCTGTTACATCGCCAAGACACCGCCTCTACTCAAGGCTTCATAGCGCCAAGCACATGCGTACAAGATGTACACAATTTAAAGTGCAAGAAACTCAGGTGTAAGTAAACAGTGTACACCTTTCATCCATTTCTTGACTTTCCATGACTTATCTAGTGGCACACCTCTTTCCATGATCTGTGTCTGTCATCTGTCATCTTACACTGACCTCCAATGAACTGCATTTCTTTCTACCATTCCCCTGTGATGTCACCATCTCCTACTATATTCCTCCCCTTATGTATCTCTGACACTACTCAGACTGTGCTCATTTGCATATGTGACTGTGAGATTCAGTATCCTAACCCTCATTTACATGAGATTGCCTACTAATAACGTTTAGTTACATGTCTTTACACCTCAGCTTCCCTTAGCAACCACGCTACATGGTGAGCCATGTTGTTTTTTGGTCTGCTGGTCCCTGCATTGTCATTCCATAGTGTTGCATGAAACCCACATTTGTGGGAAGGTTTATAACCTTCTTTTTATGATATTTTATACAGCGCAGCCTGTTGGCTTCGCAGCGGGCTGCGCTGGGTTTAAACATTGGCAATCGCTGAAAAAAATATATATATTTTTAATATTTTGGCATAGGGTTATATTGCCAATGGCCACATATTTGGCCATTGGCATGCTGCTTGAGTTATATGCACCCTTTTGGAGCTGACATGGCTCCATTGTGGAATTTGCAGAAACGCACTCAGCTGTCAACTGAGTATTATTTTCAGCCGCTAAAACGCCTCTTACACGGACTGGTTTCTGCGTTGGAGCGCTTAATATACCTCATTTGCATACCTTCGCCGCAAGTGAGGTATTTAGCATGTCCACGATTTGCCAGTCCGTAAGAGACGTTTTAGCTGGTCTCTTACACGGAGTTTAGGGCTGTTCCTGGATCGCGAGGCTTGCATGGAGTGTTGCACGTCTCTTACACTCCGTGCAAGCCTTCGTGAATCCTGCCCAGTATCTCTTTAATGTGTATGACAATGCTAGTGAAGTTATGACATGCACATTGCCACAGTCCGAACAATGCACAAAAGTATCTCTTTAACGTGTATGACAATGCTAGTGAAATTATCACATGCACATTACTGCACTCAGAACAATGCATGACAGTATCTCTTTAATGTGTATGACAATGCTAGTGAAGTTATGACATGCACATTACCGCACTCAGAACAATGCACAGCAGTATCTCTTTAATGTGTATGACAATGATAGTAAAGTTATCACACGCACATTACTGCACTCAGAACAATGCAGAACAGTATCTCTTTAACGTGTATGACAATGCCAGTGAAATTATCACATGCACATTACTGCACTCAGAACAATGCACAACAGTATCTCTTTAATGTGTAAGACAATGCTAGTGAAGTTATCACGTGCACATTACTGCACTCAGCACAATGCACAGCAGTATCTCTTTAATGTGTATGACAATGATAGTGAAGTTATCACATGCAAATTACCGCACTCAGCACAATGCACAGCAGTATCTCTTTAATGTGTATGACAATGCTAGTGAAGTTATTACATGCACATTACCGCACTCAGAACCATGCAGAGCAGTATCTCTTTAATGTGTATGACAATGCTAGTAAAGTTATCACATGCACATTACCACACTCAGAACAACGCACAACAGTATCTCTTTAATGTGTATTACAATGTTAGTGAAGTTATCACATGCAAATTACCACACTCAGAACAATGCACAGCAGAATCTCTTTAATGTGTATGACAATGCTAGTGAAGTTATGACATGCACATTACTGCACTCAGAACAATGCACAACAGTATCTCTTTAATGTGTATGACAATGCTAGTGAAGTTATGCCATGCACATTACTGCACTCAGCACAATGCACAGTATCTCTTTAATGTGTATGACAATGCTAATGAAGTTATCACATGCAAATTACTGCACTCAGCACAATGCACAACAGTATCTCTTTAATGTGTATGACAATGCTAGTGAAGTTATTACATGCACATTACCGCACTCAGAACAATGCATAGCAGTATCTTTTTAATGTGTATGACAGTGCTAGTAAAGTTATCACATGCACTTTACCACACTCAGAAAAATGCACAACAGTATCTCTTTAATGTATATTACAATGCTAGTGAAGTTATCACATGCAAATTACCGCACTCAGAACAATGCACAGCAGTATCTCTTTAATGTGTATGACAATGCTAGTGAAGTTATGACATGCACATTACTGCACTCAGAACAATATGTAGCAGTATCTCTTTAATATGTATGACAATGCTAGTGAAGTTATGACATGCACATTACTGCACTCAGCACAGTGCACAGCAGTATCTCTTTAATGTGTATGACAATGCTAGTGAAGTTATGATATGAACATTACTGCACTCAGAGCAATGCAGAACAGTATCTCTTTAATGTGTATGACAATGGTAGTGAAGTTATGACATGCACATTACCGCAATCAGAACAATGCACAACAGTAACTCTTTAATGTGTATGACAATGCTAGTGAAATTATCACATACACATTACTGCACTGAGAACAATGCGCAACAGTATCTCTTTAATGTGTATGACAATGCTAGTAAAATTATGACATGCACATTACTGCACTCAGCACAATGCACAGCAGTATCTCTTTAATGTATATGACAATGCTATTGAAGTTATCACATGCACATTACATACTCAGAATAATGCACAGCACATGGTGGCCTAATGGTTAAGGTTTTTGCCTTACAAACACAAGGTGCAAAGTTTGAGTCTCACAAGGGATAATTGGCTAGGTTTAAAATGGCTTGCAAGGGCAGTTAGCCTAGTACTAACCTCTGAACCTTGTCTAGTTGATTTTAGGCTTCCTTCCTTTTATGTATACCTAATTGAGCTTTTGCTGTGCCATATGCATGCACTCACTTACAAATCTTAGGTTTCTATACACTCCTTTGTTTTGAGGTAAGCCCTTTCCTTACATCAACATAGCCACAAACTCTTGTTTTTTGGGCTCCAGCAGAGGCTGCTCACAATGTAGAGTGCCTTAGCTGTCTGCATATCTGATTAGTAATATTGTTTGCCTCACACAGATGGCTGATCATGTTTGCTCCAGTGTGACGGGCACATGACATTAATGAATCCCTGGGATGGCATTTTTAAATTTTAACACAATGAAGACTAATTCCTTGGGGAAATCTGCACTAATGGTACAGTTTTCTGGCTGGAAAATTGACAAACAGGAGAATTCACTATTATAATGCAACTTTCATAAAATGCTTGTGTTTTACAGCTCTTTTATGTTGAGTTTCATGCATTTTCCTTCTCAAAACTGTTGTACTAGTAAGGGTTTTTCAAGAAATCTGATGAATCAGGCTTCAAATGACTATTACACATCCCTAGTTCACTTTAAAATCTGATGAAGAGGCAGGATATTGATCTTTTGAAAGAACTGTTGCAGCACAGGTATCTCATTATTTATCTGCAGCATAAGAAGATTTGTAGTTCATGGACAGCCTTGATTATGCTCTAAAATTTGGGAAAACAGGCTTGTAGTGCACCTTTCTGACACAAGAATGGTGCAAAACAAACTTTTGCTAAGCATCTCTCGCCCATGTTGAAATTTAGTCTCAAATTATAGCATTAACACCATTGGTCATGACAGAACAGCAGAGATAAAGAAAAACATAGGAAGTGCAAAAATCTTTAAACACATTAAATGTATGACTAAATGAAGTGTTTAACATGTTTTTAAAGCTGTTTGCACTTCCTGTGATTCCCATCACTCTTCAGTGGTGGCCGGTCTTTATCTGGCACAGCTAAGTATGCTATATAACACTCTTCAGAGCTATAAAACACTTAGCTCTCCTGCATTTCTTCTCTGACTATTGTAGTACATGTGTACATGCAAAGCTCTGTGCAGTGATCAGGTTTTTCCTGTCATAACCCTTCTTGGTATGTGTTCTTTACACAGATGTCAAATGTTACCTCTTGAGCTTTGCTCTTGAGGAATTTCTTGATCTGTATGTCTTATATATATATATATATATATATATATATATATATATATGCCGCCTGAATATATGAATATATATATATATATATATATATATATATATATATATATATATATATATATATGAATATATTTTATATATATATCGCCGCCGCGCCTATATATATATATATATATATATATAGGAATATATTTTATATATATATATATATATATATATATATATATATATATATATATATATATATATATGGGTGCTGGTCAGTTGATCGGAACGCTGATAAATGGAACCACATATGGCCAAGACCATATGTTTGAACTTGTAAAAGTTCGATCAGACTGAATGGAGATCTATGTACAGAGCAGAAAGGGAAAATTTCCCATTTCCACAATGTAGTGTGATCTCACAGTTGGTATATTTAAGTAAGCGGGGTGTGGGGGGTGCAGGGCAGTGTACCTCCCCTGCTATAGACATTTAGTTTTGTGTTTTTTGTTTTATGTGTTTTTATTTCAGTGTTCGAACTTTTACGAGTTCAATCATATGGTCTTGGCCATATGTAGTTGGAACTTGTAAAAGTTCGATCTATTGAAGTAGATCCATATACATATATATATATATATATATATATATATATATATATATAAATAACAAACATAGAAAATTATGATCTGGCCTCTGATTGTTACCACCTTATTACATGTTTGAGACATAGTGCCAAGAAATTAACTCTGAGAGTGAAGATTTGAGAGGGAAATCTTGGCATCCATGTCAAGAAAAGTTATGAAAAGAGACCCTTTCATTAATCTTTGGAGAGCATGGGGCTTTCTCTTCTCCATGTACTACCAGTTACAGAAAAATGAAAAAAAAAAGAAAAGCACAGAGCATTTTATAGTCCTTAATGAGTGCCACCACGCAGACAGAAACATACTCATGAGCTTATTATTTTCAAATAATAATTTATTTCACTTAAACGTTAATAGAAGAACAGATTTTGCATCTAAAAATTTTTCCAAACAGTTAGACTATAACACTGCCTTTGTTGCATTTTTGATGACTGTAACTTTCAGAAAGCTGGACAAGTTTATGATGGGCAGGGCAAGTTTAACGGCATATGTACAGCATGGCAGAAACAAATCTGCTTTTACTTCTGCCTGTCATTTGCCAGATGGCACTGTCAGTGCATACTGCCAAAGGTGACCTGATACTAACAGAGCTTAAAATGTTAATATTGGGTCTCGCACTACAATAACTCTTAACCAGTTTGTCTTTTTCCTAGTTTTGGAGCAGAATCACAGTGCCACATGCACAACAAGCTGGTTATGATAGGAGACCAGATCATACTACTAATATATTGAGCAGCATGGTTAGTCTGCACTTTATAATAAAACAGTGCATTATTAAACAGAAGGAAATATCTGATCAGGTGGACAATACACTGATGCCAGAACAAGAGACATTTCTGAGGTTTGTAGGGCTTCAAGGCCTCTGAAATGTTACTGTTGTCTGTTAATGCCCCCAGGTCAATTATATTTAAGAAATGGAACTTGTTTAACTTGCTTACTTATGTAATCTCTGTAAATAGTTTGTTTGTAATATGTAATGCTGGTATTATGTAATGCTGTATCTGCTTACCCTTGGAGCTTTTCTCCCCGGGCCTCTGCTGAAAATGGACATGTATCCAGTCAGACTATCCCGATCAACAAATGTAAAATAAAAACAAAAAAAATAAAATAGTTAGTTTTCTTTTATTAATGTCCTTGGCATTGTTCAATACAAAACAGTTCTCCTGCTTAATGTGATCATAGGAAATCTAACCATAGAGGTTGCCAGAAAAAAGGGTGGAAATGTTAGTGCTAAAAAGGTTCCAAGGGGAA
>NW_025055988.1:0-7811 GCF_019279795.1 Protopterus annectens | reverse complement strand
AACATAGTAAACAATAAAACAGAGCGGACCACAAACTGCAGAACTCCACTTTAATAAAAGTTTAGCGCTTTCATCAGAAGCTGAACACAACTGGCACCTCGGAACACCAACATACAACAGTGAAATGTTTAAATAGGTGCATCACAGTCACATGATACTATAACCACTCCCATATGTACAATTAAAAAATACAGTCTTCCAAAAAAAAAGGCATGTTGTTACATAGTTCACATGTCTAAATATGGACATTGTAATCAATGTAGGTATGTAAAGGAAGGTGAAGAAATTTGTATACCTAGATGTAGAGTTGTCAGATTTTGTCAGAAGTTGAACTGCCAGAGCAATAATGTCATGTATTTTGCTGAGTATCAACAATGTTTGTCATTTTACATTGGTAAGACCAATAATACATTTAAAAGTAAGAGCTATAAGCACCAATATGACATAAACATGAATGACAAAAGAAATACTCTTGCAAAACATGTGAGAAAAAATCCCACACATTCTTTTAAACACACTTGTATAGAAATGGTGAGCTTCGATCAAAGGGGTGGGCCTCATGAACTGCTCTAGAATATAAGGACTTGATTTGGCAACTCAGAAGTAATGCACTGGAGCCCCCTGGGCTAAATGAGTCTGCCTCAATCAGTAGTGTTTTAAAACTAAAGGCTGAATATCCCCGGGATTCATGAAGCTCGGCGCCAAAGCGTACGATTAATAAGGCCTGCGCCCGCGCCTGCAGTGAATAGTCGGCGTGTAGTAGCCGCCATACGCATAATGTGAGAGCACGCGCCCGCAACCACGACATTTCGTCGCGTAGTGTACGTGAGCGAGCCCAAGTAGGATGCGTCCGGGCATGGTGGCTAAGCCGGCATGGCGATGAAGCGACCTAATGTGCTGACTGCTGGTCCGCCCATAAAAGTAATGGCAGCAGCCAGGGGCCGATGCAGAATGAAAGCATGCCAAGTAGAGTATGCACAACATAGTACCCATCCCAACAAAGCGGAGAGCAAATACAACCCACGAAGCCCTAAGTGTACCCGTCCCAAGGAACAAAGGATACGTGGCGTAACACCGTGTTAAGTCTCGCAATGCACCTGTCAGTGGGCATACCCAGAGAAGGTGTACACAAGCAAGCATGTCAGCGAGCCAAAGCACCTGACATAGGAGTAGCGACTAAGGTTACCACCTGTCCCACTTTGCTGAGGGGCAGTCCCTCTATGGGCAGTTGCTTGTCCCGATAAAAATATTAAAACGGCAAATGTGCTAAGATTGTAGGACATAATGATATCCCCATATTTAATGTAATGGTTGCATGAAATAGTTATTTCCGTAACTGAAATACCTAAATGTCACAAGAAACAGAATAAGCAACGGCAAACTGCTACCCAACAATAAGCTTTTATTTAGAGCAAACAAGTGAAGTTCTATATGCTATATAGTGAACGTGGGTATGTATCTAAAGCCTGTAAAATCCTGATGATGAGTCCCTAAAATGTCCCACCTTGGCCACTGGAAAAGGTGGCAACCCCAGTAGCGACATACGGGCATGGTCCACCAGCGGGTTGGCCAGGCTGTCCCACTTTGCTATGGACAGCTGGATCCCTCATTGGACAGGTGTAGTCCCACCAAAAATCGAAAAACTGGCAAATGACCTGCAAAGATTTCCTGCCAAAAATATTCCCTCAATATACCTGTAATAGTAGCATAAAAACCCATATATTTTGTATATGGAACACATACATGGCATAAGAAACTGAATAAATTAAGGAACTTGAAATGCTAACAGAATAAAAGCGTATATTATGGCAAACCAAGTGAAGTTCTGTCAACTCTACTTGCAGTATGGAGTATGTGTTGTCCACTTGCAAAATCCGACAGTTTCCACAAAAGATGTCCCACTATGGGCATTGGAAAGGTGTCAACCATAATGGTCACAATTCTGCTTAAGTAGTGTGAGAGTACACAGCCGGGTAGCTGTGCTCGACATAACAACAGAGGAAGGAACCAAGATACCTAAACACAGGCAGGGCTTAAACATGTGCATAGCAACATGTCCCACACCCAGCAACGTGTTTGTCACAAGCATACACAGGACGGCAGTATGTTCAAGTCATAATATCCAGAAGCAGAACCCATGCATGCCAGATGTAATACACACAATAAGCCCCATTGTAAAGCATGTAAGTCCCACCCATGTATGCGCCTGTGCACCCAAACCAGCTTAGCATCCTTGTGCGGCTACACACCCTACCTCACACAATCAGGCATACCTGAAATATGGTAAAGAAGTATTGTGTTAGGCAGTGCAATCGCTGTGGCAAATATGTATGCCCACATGTCACCAACCCACCTCAGGAATTTACAAGATACACGGAAATGGCTGCATGTGAATGTGCGCGTCTGGCAGAATGTGTACATCCCGCATGTGGTATGTGTACCCGTCCAAACCATATAGGTTTGTACACTTGCCACGGTGCATTTTAACTGTACACATGTGAGACAAGTCAGGAGTTGTTGGAACCACACGCATCGATGATTAGCTATGCAGAGAAGTCAAACACATATAGCGGAACATGTGCCTACCAAACAGGACATCCTAACAGGGTGCCACAGAGCTATAGAAGGGGGAGAAGGTGGGACATCACATGTGGAGAGTAGGCTAAGCCGGACGGCCAAATACACACCGCGGGTCAAGGTGGAAGGACAGAACAAACATGCATATGGCCAGGATGGATGTTGTTAGAAAAATATATATATAGAAACACATATGAAGTGCCAGTTTAGAAGCAAAATACTATATAATGCATTGAATTGTACCGTACAATATGGCGAGTAGAAATGGAAGTCATGCATGTAATTGGGTGAAGCTTAGCTGCAGTGTGATCGAACTCTGACCCTGGCAGTAACCAGTTCAGCAGGCTTATGTCTCTCAGCATTGTAATTATCTGCTGGGTTACTGAGAAAAATAAATGTAATGTGGTTGATGTATAACATCCTCACTTCCCCTGAGGAGGATGGCCTTGTGAGCTCTCATCGAAGATAGAGTACAACTCCTTACCAGAGAGAGACAAAGGAACGTATTAAGAAATGAACTGACTATTGTATCGAACAGTCCCAGGGTCCTTGGAGAAACGAAAGCTACAATTACAGAAGGACTGCTGTAATTGGACCAGGTGCCTTACAAGGAGCTGTGTTATTCTCATGGGAGAAAACATTTTTAAAAGCATGACCTCAATCTACATATGTATAGAATATTTAGGACCATAGTGATGGAAATGCCCTGCGCATGAATGACCACGTCAGTAAGGTGGGCAAAAAGCTGATTGTATGACACTATATAAAGAAATTGCTTACTGTATAGAGTCAGACAAAAACTCTCATACTTGGGCTGGGTAGTATTATTTTGCCTGCTCGTGTACACTACTAAAACGTTGTGAACCCGAGCTTCCTGTGTTATTGACTACCCACTTAGAAAAGCCTGCACTGATTTCTACAGTCTGGTTTTTTAAACAACTTATTTGACATTGTGGTCCTTCTTAGCCGGAATTCCCTTGGTAAGCTACAGGTCAGGAGTGCATGGGTGGTTAGAACTATCTCGGCGCTTGGGAGAATTTGCCTCAAATGGATTTCTTCTTGGAGTGAAAAGACCTCCGACTGAATTGTTGTGTGTAAAGAGGCTGTCCACTACTGTGTCTGATCTGTATGGCTGAAAAGCGGGAAAAAACTGGATCCCAAGAAGAAAAACGCGTGCAGTCATAAACAGGAGGCTCAGGTAAGGAGGGGTTTGCCTCTTTGTCTCTATTGTAGATCAGGGACCAGACTACATTGTGTTTCTGTTAACAGTTGTGATAGCAGGGTCGAAGACCAATCAAAGTAGTTTTAAATTTGGACATAGATCAGGGAACACAGAGTAGAGTAAATAGTCATTGTAGACACTACAGTGGATACAGGAAGGAGATACCATACGGATGCGAGAGAAGGGTTACGTAACAGTCGTGTAGAGGATATGGGAGATTAGTTTGCACAAACAGATCATGTGATCTCGCGTTTGACGGTGGCGTGGTAGTATATGCAATTGCAGAGAGCACATAATGTGAGATATTCAGCAAAATGGGGTAATAAATATGACATTGATGGTATATTAGACAAAAATATCGTTACTGAAACATTGGAATCACTGAAAATGTGATGCAGATGTTCTAGAATGAGGTAAACCACCTGTCCCACTTTGTGAGGACTATTTAGTCCCTCTTTGGCCAGCGTTGTGTCCTGCAAACGAGAAGCTGAACAAATGGCAAATGTCCTGATATCTTAGGACAGAAATTTCTCAGATATCTTCTTAAATGGTAGCATAAAACAGTAATGTTGTATCTGAAACAACAAAATATCATAATAAACAGAATAAGCAACTCAAATGCTACAAGAATAGGTTGCTCTCCTGGCAAAAAGTGAATTGCTGTCCTTTGTACTGGCCGTGGGTATGATTTGCCCTGCCAAATTACACGTTCCTAACACTAATGTCCCACTTTGTGCATTTGAAAAGGTGGCAACCCTAAGATGTGCAGGCGAAAAAACAGTGACAATTGGGTATCCGTCAAGCACATAGGTGGATTGAGGTAGTGAACCGAAGGGAACAGAACACTAGAAATGCGAAAGCATCATACTGTACACAAAGAAGATAATAATACAGTAGTAGCGACAGCCCCCACACCCCCTACCACCTCGGATACCACATGCAGGATATGGGCGGGAGGCAGGCTGAGATCCCCATCGTTATCCTGTGGCAACAGAGGTATCACAACGAGCCAAATGTAAGAGAAGCTATTGAAACCACATCCCGAACTCGTAACATACCTAGGGACACTCAAGTAAAAAGACAGTCACTAGAACAGAGTGAGGATATCTGTCAATTAATTGAAGTACGAACCCTCATGTACAGTGACAGGAAGGCCAGGACCCAACTCCCTTTAGTGTATATGGAACCCGTGGACACCAGAAGATATCTGCTTAGAAGTCACAGAGGGAATTCCCCATCTACAAAGTAATCACTATTCACCATGCAATACCCTGTATCCTCTGATAGAAAAGCAAAGGGGGAATGGCCGGATGGTACAGGATTTCGCAAGCTGTAAAATCACAGTGTAATAATACCTAAGGAATTACCGATGGTGCCAGACCCACACACACACTATATTGAATGCTATGAACCCGCCACAGGAAGTATCTTACGTGGTACATATAAGCTATGCTTCCTTTTCAATACCTATACATCCAGATAGTCCTTATTGTTTGCATTTACATTCAGGGTAACAGATACACAGCCATACCCGGCTGCTCGCAGGGATACTGTGAAAGGTACAACGATATTCGCGCAGGAGATGGCTAGCAACATTCGGTGTTTACTCCACCCGGGGCCAGTCAAGTTCTACTTTATGTGGATGATATTCTGCTTGCGGCCCTACCCAGCAGCAGCAATGTAGGGAAGATACAACAGCATTATTGAAATATTCAGCAGAACAGGGACATAAATTAAGCAAGCATAAATTGCAACTCACAGAGAATACAGGTCAAGTACCTGGGATATGTGGTATCCAAGGAGGGTAGAACATTACATGGCGATAGGAAGGCAGCAATTTCACGTAAGCACCCAAGCCAACTACCAAGAAGGGAATGATGTCCTTCCTGGGCAAGACTAACATTTGTCGAAGCACAATTTACCAAACAATGCTTTGGAATCTGCTCTATTGTCTGCTTGTCTTTTAATACACCTATGGCAGCACAACATATACTACACTGGATTCCAGTAGCAGAAACAGCTTTCTGCAGACTAAAGCGATTGATAAGCTTCAACATCTGTATTAGGTCTCACAGAGATAATCATAACAGATGTTGTCAGACTATAACAGATTGTAAGCAGGGATATATGATCGTCAGTCTTGATGCAACAGCATGGAAGTAAGCAACGCCCCATAGCTTACTACTTTCCGTCACAGTTGGACACTGTGGCATGGTCAGTGCCACATTGTGTACAGGCAGTTGTTGCAGCACCCATGGCAGTCTACAGGCCTACGGCCTTAATGTTATTATTCCACCCTCTCACTGTGAGAGTGTCTCATGCAGTTGTGATCATTCTGCTGCAAGAAAATAGCATTCCTGACCGTGCTAGACATCTGTCTTGTTTGACCATACCCCCGAGAGTCAACCTCATATGGTGATTGAACGTTGTACAACATCAAACCTATCAAGCGTCACGTCCGACACCTGTATGGCACACCACACAGTTGCTATATGAAATGGAGGAAATAACTCCACACAGACAGGATATCACTGATATACTCTTAGATGATGCAGAGGTGACAGTTTTATGTGTCAATGCGGATCATGTAGAAAGAGTCCTACAGAAAAGAATCAAGTAGGTTATGCAGTAGTTATTGATAATGAGATTGTAGAAGCCCAAACCCCTGCAGCATAACGTGTCTGCTCCAAGCAGCAGAATCAGGATAGCTTTAACACGCGCTTGTACTCAGCTTGAAAAACTTGATGTGTGTGGACATTTATACCGATAGTCAGTATGTTGTCTGTACAGTGCATGTTTATGAGCAGCAGTGGAAGAATAGGGGAAATGATACAACATCCACCGGTAAACCGATTAATCATGCACAATTGATCTTGAATGCATTAGATTCCATTCAAGTTACCCACCAAAGTAGCTAATTGCTTTAAATGTGCGAAGCTCATACAAAAGACACAGGATAACAGTAGTAGGAAAGGTAAGGCACGAGCTGATGCAGCTGCAAAACAAGCAGCCTCACAGTTGGAAAGTATCTTTTTGAATGAGGAACGACCAATCCTCAGACATTCTAGATGTAGAAATGTTACAAACAATGCAAACATCAACCTACGAAAGCAGAGAAAAGCAGACATTAAGGGTATGACGAGCAATCCTTGAATACCTGGACTGTACATATCCACACGGTAGAGAAAGCCAATATTAACGCTCTAATGTATTCCAGATATGCGGCTTTTGTTGAGCCATGGGTAGAGCCATGTCTCAACAGGGGGACAGCGGCAGTTGGTTAACAGAATATCCCTAACATACGGAATTAGAGAACCACATACAAACATCATGAGCACAGCGTGGTCATATTTGCAGGTAGTAAACATCTTGCAATAGGAGCATTTAAACCGAAGGGAGTGGGTTTACTCTACACCACCATAACCGTTCTGGTACTATTTGTATGGAGTTTATACAGCTGAACTAAATGTGAAGGGAAGAAATCCTGTTTAGTGATTATAGATATATTATCAAAATGGGTAGAAGCATTCCCAACCAGGAATCCGGATGCAGCAGCAGTGGCAAAGGTCCCAGTAAAATAAAGTATCCCTAGATCTGGCATACTGTAAAGAAGCTACAGTGACAATAGAACACATTTTGTGAACCGAGGAGCAATCCAGCAACCTGGGGATTATTTGGTATTGGCTCCATGGGCTATAAATTTGCATGTACAACCCACAGTCAGCATGACTCGGGTGGCTGCGGTGATACAATGGGATCCCGAAATAGAAGTTGAGGGAGAGGTTGATGGGTGACACCCAGATCGAGGTTGCATTTGCTGTCTACCTCTAGCATTGCTGAGCATGACAACAGTTCCAAATGTAAAGTGTTTGACCCCTTCAAGTAGTATTTGGAATGGCATATCATGTGCCAGAGTGGGGAAAAGCTGTCAGTGCCTGCAGAGCTAGAGGTCAATGGCTCATTAGCAGGTGACATGAGAGGGAAAAATTTTGTTTTTAAAAAACCAATAACA
>NW_025055987.1:0-7730 GCF_019279795.1 Protopterus annectens | reverse complement strand
CAATATTCACACAAATTAGCATTAATATTAATATAAACTCGTAAATATATATATAAAGAGAACACACGCAAACGATATTCATAAGCTATGCCAAAGTTTGTCGCTTATTTCACATATTTAAACCATATGTCTGAAAAACGCATGGTTACGATACCAATGGACTGCACCGAGGCTATCGCTAACTTCAAATATTAAACCAAGAATCTACATTCACCTTAGTATATAAATCAGGAATATCATAATGCATCAAAATACATTGATGCATACATCACGTGTAAAAATGTGTCAGAAAATAATAAAATATATGTTAAATGCATGCTCAACTAAATATAACTTATCAAATTAACGCCATCTGAATTGGACATTAAAATAAAATATGTCCAATATCTAACTACATCAATACTACAACTAGAGAAACTGTACACGTGTTATCACTTAACTTATAAACATATAAATAGAAACGATGAATCTACATTCATCTGAATATGTAAATATAAATAAAAACCTCTTAATTCATCAAAACATTAATAGAGTGAAAATTAACAATTGATAAATTAACATATACATATCAATCAACACATAAGGACTAATATTAATCAAGGACTATGAAAAAGCCATATAAAAAATGATAATAAAAAGTATGTGAAATCATAATAAATAAATATATAACTTTCTACCTCAACGAACATAGTGAATACAAATTCTTCCAAGTATGAAATCAATACCTGTCGAATGGATACTAAGTGTCACCATATAGAGATATATAAGCCGTCCAAAGGGACAACTGCAAGAAGTCAGAGATTGAAATTACATCTGACCTCATGTCTACAATAACAAGCTGAACCCAGAAACCATTGCAACAATGTTGCCTTTTCAGCATACATTACAGAATACCATGACTGATAATAGGCTGCAAAAAATATGACCATCTAATCTTAAGGCTTCTGTTACGAAGGACTGGTTTGATGGAAATCCTTTCATTCAATCCTTTACCTACATCTGCCCGAAGGCGGATAATCCATTTCATTTCTTTCTCCTCAGTGACATTATTAACCTTGCCACCACGAGGGTTAGGGGTGATAGTTTCAATCACAATAAACTCAAATATATGCTCGGAACCTGTGGACATAACATGTTTAGCAAGACCATTAGTGGCTGTTCCTGTTCTGATGTTATATAAATGTTCCCTAATCCTATTCTTGAGGAACCTGTCAGTTTTCCCTACATAAAACGAACAGCATGCTACACACGAAGCCAAATAAACAACATGTTGAGTATTGCAACTAGCTGTACATCTAAACCTATATTCTTTTTTCGTATCAGGATGAATAAAAATACCTGTGCTATTAATGAGAGAGCAGTAATTACACGATCCACAGGGAATAGTCCCTACTTCCTTGAAGGTTTCTCTCTCTAATTGTGGATGACACAACATCCTCCTGATATTCCTTCTATTTTTATACCTGAACTTGGGCTTATCACCTATAAGTTCTGCTATTTGGGCATCAGTCAGTAAAACACCCCAATGTTTCCTAACAATATTATAAACCCTATTCTTATCTTCAGTATAAAACATAGGTATTCTAATCTCATTCAAACTATAATTTTTAGTGCATTGTGGTCGATCAATTTCATCTGAGAAATAGAGTTTAGCTCTAGTCATTCTAAGGGAGTCAATATCGCTTAGCCCTTCAAGATCTTTATGGCTGTAACCTCTAGGTTTAAAATTTATCCTTTAAGCAATTCAGTTTTAAAACCTTCTTCTGTATTATTTAATCTAGATACACGCATTGCTTGTCCCTTCACGACATTGTTAAACACATAGTTAGGGTGCATACTGCTCCTATGTAGCAAGGAATTTCTATGGCAATCCTTTCTGTGAACACTTGAGTCAAAAGACCCATCCCCCAGTCTCTCTACACAAACATCAAGGAAATCAATTTTAGTGACAGAAGCAGCCATAGTGAACCTTAAATATTTAGTAACTTGATTCATCTGATTCACAAACAATTCAAGCTGGTCAAGTTCACCTTTCCACAAGAAAAACACAGAGTCAACAAAACGTTTATAAAACAACATGTTATTCTTGTATAGCGTCATCTCATATAAAACCTCTTCTTCCCATAATGCAAGAAACATGTTGGCGTAGCTATTGGCACAGGGAGTGCCCATAGCCATGCCATCACGTTGTGAAAACAAAGTCTGTTCAAACATAAATATATTATTCTCAAGAACAGTTGTCAAAAATAAGCATAATAAATCAATTAACCCATCATTATAATCACCATGCTTCTGCAAATAACGTTTGACAAACTCCACCCCTTCACAGTTTGGTACAACAGTAAAAAGAGACTGAATATCAAGTGTGACTAATATAAGTTCTTTGCAGCCATTCGGAGTGCTACTGCAAAACGAATAAAGGTCTCTCAAAAAATGCTGGGAGTCCCTCAAGATATTTAAATTATCATTGATCAATGGGCGTAAATGCTTTTCTATATATACTGACAACGTTTCAGTGCACCAACCCATCCCGGAGACAATAGGCCTCAAGGGTGGGTTGGTTCCATTCTTATGGATTTTGGGTAACCCGTGTATTATAGGTACCACCGGGTTCTCCACATATAGATACTTATACAAGTCCTTGGTGATATTGCCTACTTTAACTAGATCTTCTAGCATCAGCTTAATATTGCTGACTAAGATCAACATCAGCTTTCTCAATCCTATTATAAAATTTTTTATCACTTAACATCTCAAACATCGAGGACTTATTTCATCAGCACTACTGGCCCTCCTTTATCAGCAGGACATATAGTGACACTTACATCAGCCTGTAAACCTTTCAGAGCTTGACGCTCAATATAATTCAGATTATTTTTCATATAAATATGGTTATTAGATGGATCATGACTAAAATATTCGTGCAGTTCATCTTCAACCAACTTGTCAAATGCTTGAACTAATGGGTGGTAGTTCGGTATATATGTACTTAATCTTTTGTAAACATCAGAATCAGTTGCTATATTATTTCCCATCTCTAATTTCAACTGAAGATTCCTGGTGAAAGTTTTTAAGTCAACAATGACATCAGTTAATTGACTTTTCACTGTTGGTATATAACCAAGTTCTTTATTAAGAACCGCATATTCATGCTCATTTAATACCTTGTCAGAAATATTCCATATCAGGTTATTGTGGCATGATTCTACATTCTCTTCAGTGTTCGTCCATTCGTTCTCTCTGGTGAAATTTTTCGTTTTCGTCTTCCCCGGCTGATTGAACGGCCTCTCTTCACGTTCTTCTCAAATGTAGATATGGGTAAAGGGAAATAAGAGAATTTCCCAGACTTATCCTGCTATAATAAGACACCAGTTTTAGGACGAACATCCATTAACTCCATCTTCCCGGTATGTGGTGGGGTAGCTGATAGTATAACATCATTGCACACAACTGAACAATTAGTAGTAACAAGAGAAGGTTTCTTCATTGACTTCTCAGATTGATTGTCTCCATTGTCTGAGGTGGTTATAGCCCCTATTATTCCATTAGTTTTATCAGTGGTGACTGGACATGCATCTATATTCATAACAGGACTATTCACTGTTGTGAAATTCTCACTTGCTGAACCATTATGCCTAGTCATATTATCATTATGCACAGCATTCATAGTAGCCAACAGGCCACAGGTAAACCACATTGGCCTAACTGAGAAGAAGGATCCTTAATATCTCTGTTTAATTTACAGCTAAGCTTTCTTCTGTAACAGTGAGGCAGCCTCTGCGTACTTTTACTGAAATACTGTCCATTAATGCCTCAATAGAGACATAAACACTGCTCTTATTGTAACCTGTATACAGATCAGTTTGTTGTAGGCGAATGGATTCTCTTAAAATTATCCCCCTCAGGTTTAAAAAATTCAATCAATAATGTCATGTATTTAGCGCTCACCTCTAGGTTGATTTGTTGCCACTTAGCAAGTAGCTCCGGATAAAGCGTGCCATAAGTCAGCATCTTCAACACTCTTAACCCTCTGGGTACTAACTTCTTCTGTAGGCACGCTTCAAAATGTTGTCGCTGCAGCCGTTTTAATTTCAAAAAATCCATTTCCATATGATCTATCACCTTCTTTATCTCATCAACTTCGACGCATTCTACTGAAGTAGCAGGAGTCTCACCGCTACCATCATAAGTCATAAGTACATTATCATGTCCGGTTATTAAGTTCTTAAATCTACCCAATAAATTACTGTTCTCCAGCTCAGTAGAAACATCATGTCGCTGTATACTACGAGGGCAGATATCAGCTTTATTATTACTATCAAATGAATTCAGGCCAACCTCTGGTCTATAGTTCAATTCAACAAATGTAGTTAATCCTTCTGCAGTAATGTCAGCTTCAATGCAGCAGAGCCGGGGAACTACCGCAGTAGAAAAATCCAACAAAAAACAGCAGCTGCACTTCTGTCGGTGAATGCTGCGCTGAACAAGACAAGAAGTAAAATAGTAAAGGTAAAAACTCCAGCGTCAGCAACCATGCAGATTTACAAATTCGTTCAAAAAGAATATTCCAATATAGACGTAGTATACAAGTAAAACATGAAACGTTTACTGTGCACTCGAGCAGGTATGGCGGCTTTCACGGTTACAGCTTCTTCACTGAACCATAACATGCTGAAAGTACTAAAGAATTACTTTTAAAACATTTAAAAACAGTGTTGCCAATCAGAACAAAGCACCCTAAAACGTCATTAACTTCATTAACATTGGAACCATTAAAAAACATGCATCTATGATGTAAAATCAAAGTTCATAGACACGTAAACAATATTTCTGAATGTCTTTAAAAACAAACTATCAAAAACAGATATTTAAAAAGAACATATTCAAATGTTGCAACCAAAGTATACATATTAATAAACACTCACATTCTGCGAATGCAGAATATGGCTTAGTCCTTGTAAAATAAGCTGCTGAATTTGAAATCGCTAGTGCAAGGGCTAACTAGATTTAACTTCTTCTCTTGTTGAGTTTCTTCAAAGCACTCACATTAACAATAGCACCAAATCTAAGTTCTCTTATATATATTGATATTTAGTTGAGCATGCATTTAACATATATTTTTTATTATTTTCTGACACATTTTTTACTACATGTTCGATGCTTAATGGCATCAATATAAACGGATAGCATTATGATATTCCTGATTTATATACTAAAAGGTGAATGTAATAATTCTTGGTTTAATATTTGAAGTTAAGCGAATTCTTCCTACATGCAGTCCATTTAATTATCGTAACCATGCGTTTTTAAGACATATGGTTTAAATATATGAAATAAGCGACAAACTCTGGCATAGCTTATGAATATCGTATTTGTGTGTTCCCTTTATATATATAATTTCACGGTTGCATAATGAAATATATATAAGGGCTTGATTTGAGTGTCGAGAAATAGAGGTTAATAACATAAATCATTAACTACCAAATTAGATGTAAATATTATTGGCCCAGCAATAATTGTAACTGTATTACTGGCGCGTGTTATTAATCTTTGAGTTATACACACATACGCATCTATATCTATCTATATCTATATATATCTATATCTATATCTATATATCTACACACATATATCTATATCTATATCTATATATATATATATATATATATATATATATATATATATATATATATAAATCTATATATACCTTAACATATATATAGGTTCTCCCAATTCGATTCGGCTGGAGTCAAATTACCTTCTGTACAAGTCTTAAGCATGTCCTCCCCATAGTTAGGTGCGTTCCGAAGAAAGACATATCAGTAATGGAAACGTCACCCTTTGTTGTTGTTGAAGGCTGAGCGTCGAGGCGCACCTCGGCGTTAATGAAAAAAAGAATCTACTGTACCAATAATTATGGAACCGGAGTTCTGCTGTGGCGTTCTAACTATATGCGCTCGCTATATATATATCTCTCCATACATACCTTACATACATACCGCATATGCTCACCGTACATATCGCCTACACACCTTTACACACACACACACACACACACACGCGCGCTGCCTTTACCCTTACACTTGCCGAGTTCATAGGTTATTAAAGGTAGCTGACTTACCACCAAGAAAATGATTTTCCTGTTCCACTGTCTAGCAGAGCCGGGAGATGGTCAGGGTGTGAATTTCCATTTCCATACTGATATCAGGTGCTGCAGAAGAGTGCTAAAGAAGACTGCCATAAGATAGGTAGTTTTACTCCAGAGTATGGAAGTCTCTGGGACAGAATCTATCCCTCGGCATGTTATTGGTGGGCCGTGAGTTTAGCGTTAAGCTAGACGGAAATTGTAGCTCGGAGAGGGATTAAGGTTTCTTCAAATTAGAACATGTCAAACAGCTCTGGTTTGACCGCCTGAAACTTTGTATTGAAGCCGGTCACCTCGATAGGCGATATGCAAAGAGGAATAAAGCTGGAGGCAGTCTGGGAAGAGCATCTGTTTAGAGCCAATAATCCTCTTTGGAGATATTTCATTCAGTTATTTATGGGCGTCTTGTGAAATTACATACCAAAGGCGTTGTACTCTATAATGATTAATGGGCAATTAGTGAAGGAACAATGACCTCTTTCTGGATAGAAACATTTTGTGATGGCGTGTTACCGCGGCCGAATTCCTGGCTTCTCTGGCGATGGAATTATCAAAGGAGAGACTACTGTCTACAGGCCGGGTCTCTATGCCGCGATGTGCGCCTATGTTATGGATTCAATAGGTGCGAAGTTTTACCGAAGGATAACAATGCACTTTTTGGCATTGAGCTTGAATATGAGCTTTGACACCAGGCATCTGTCTCAGTGAGGCCCTTTGTAGGATGTCCGGCGGTAGCGGTTTTGATTATGAAACCTGGTTGCAGTCCATTTCACGAACTTAAGGTCAATAAACCCTGTATTAGCCTGTAAAAGCTAAAATACATCACCAAACAGGAGGACTGGGGTTGGAACCTGTGGGCTCCGCATCGTCAGTCTGGTTGGGAGTCTGCTAAGCACCACAGTGTAGGTGCTGTCGAGTGAGTCAGTTGGCAACTCATGCTTGTGACACAACGAAGGATTTATACTAGTTTGATGATTTATCCTGTAATTCCCGCAGTGGGGATGATTGTCGAGCATGGCAAAGATCTAGATAGGCTGTTGAACCGCTCTCTTACCCTCGTCGGCTTTGGGGAGACTACAGCTAAGGAAGTTCTATAAGGTTTGGGAGACATGATCTGCCTTTATGAGCTGGCGGTGGGATCCAGAGTTTGGAGATTACCAATGCGCTTTGTTTATCACGGTTCATCGTTCCGCGGCACGCGCAGAATAGGCATATCAGGATAATAGGTGGATTACAGGACAAATAGGTAGCTCCCCAGCAATGGAATTCGGACAACCATTGCTGTCGCCATTCAGCAGGCGCAAAGCCTGAGGGATGAGGCAATGAATTGAACATAATAGTACTTAGGTCGATTGCCAGTTAGTTCTGGATTCGGTGGGGCGCGCGAGCCTGGATGTTGTCTGGTCTCACGCCGGATACTGTATGTTCTTGGCTTTGATGCGTTTACCTGTGCAGCCGAGATTACAGTAACTTTGCATTCTTCGGTATAGAGATGGGCTCTTTAGGGGTGAGAGGGGGGGAAAAAACTGAACCATCTGCCAAGATTTTAAAAAGGGGGCTTTTATTTAGTGCCATTGTGCTGCAA
>NW_025055986.1:0-6694 GCF_019279795.1 Protopterus annectens | reverse complement strand
GGGTTTTAAAACCCTTCCCCCAAAAAGGGGGGGCCAAGTGGTTGAAACCAAAAAAGGGGGCCCCCCCCCTTGCCAAAACCCCCCAAATTTCCCCTCTGAGCACCCCGGGGATGTCTGCCCAGCATCATGCATCAGGACCTTGTCCCAAGGCGGCACAGGGTTTTGTGGCCCCCAGCCATGACAAACTGTACACAACATTTGGGGCAAATACTGACAGAGCAATATCAGTACCAGGGAAGCCATCACCCATTATACCGGCGTTAACATGGGACATAAAATTTATCCAAGCCCTTGGGGGTGTACTGCAGGGGCACATGGGACAACCATGGGGCCTTCCTGTGGTGGACATGGGGGGGCCAGTCGCGGATTTAATCCGGGTACAAGGTCACTGACCCACAGACATTGTCAACAAACCAGCGGACATGTTCCATGCATACATCCCCCCCAAGGGGGCTTTCCATCCCACAGAGTCTGTCCAAACATCTCATATCCCCTGGGTGATCTGATATCTTTGGCGGTGAACACAGCACCAATGGGCCCGATGGTGTCCCTGGCTGTGTGCCCCCAACCCTTTGGGGCCCTCCCCCCACATGGCCGCTGTGTCATTTAGCCTTACCGGGCTGGGTCCTGGATGGCATAGGCAGCTGTGGCCCCACTGCCGGGGGAGTGCTCTTATGGACTGTAGACATTCCTCCCCTATCAGCTTGACAACCCTTTTCTCCCAAGCTGGAGGTCCATACTGGTGCCCATGAATACAGACAGGGGTGTACAGCCAATAGCATCCCCCCTTAGTCAAGGGCAGATCCTGCCCCCAAACCTGTTTCCTGTCGGGGGTCACTAAGGCCATTGATGGGGGTCGTTTCACACTACCATGACCTGGCGGGGCTTAAAACACACTGTGGGACTCATGGAAAGGCTCCCCAGGCATGTGGGGACATATGTCCCCGATGGTTTTGGAATGGAGGGGGTCACACCACACAGGGTTTGTGTTCCTGGTGCCTGTCAGACTCAAAGCTGGCAGTGGGGCCCACAGGGCTCAGTCTTGGGCCCCTGCCATTCGGGATTCAATTTGCATCAAAAAAGGGGGGTTGTGGGAGACAAGGTATGCAGATGACTGCACACCGGGCCCCCATACCCCACCCATTTCACGGACATCCACCTCCCCATAGACATTGGGTAACCCTGCCAGAGCCATGGCCTGCTGCTACATGCCAGGAAGGTGCAGACCTACCCAGTGGGAAGGACATGTTTTCCCGTAACATGTGGGGGAATCCATTCAACATGGTGGGGTTTTAGGGGAAAAGGGTACCACATGTCGGTAACCTCTGTCCCCCACAAGAATGTGGGGGAAAAACATTCCACTGTGGCCACCTGGTCTGGAAGGAATCACATCCACATCAGGGGGGTTCATTGTACCCCTGTACATCACACACCAGAAATGATTGCTCAATGGCACATCTGGGGTGCCTAACCTGACACCTGCAGCACTCGGAAGGACCACAACTTCCACCGGGGGTGGTGCTGGGACATGTGCCGCTGCGCCAAGGACTCTGGGATACCTTCCCCGCACGCTGCTCTGTGGTGATCTGTGCCTGACATACCGGCCAGCCACCTGGGTGACATGGACATTTCCACCTCCTAGGCTCCAGGCAAACACGGGCACAGAAGCGACTGTCAGACACCTCCCCCAAGAGGGGTGGCGTGCTGGGGAACAGGGTAAACCCCCAGAGACCCCTACAACGGAGAGGATTGCCACCCCAGGGAAGAGGGCCCTGACTTTTGTCCAGGAGTAATCATGGCGTGGGATGTGTGACCATAGGTATGCCCAGGCATCATCTCTGTGTCGGGCTGGAGGGGACGGGGGCCCGATGGATGTGGTATCCTCATCTTAAGGGTTAGCAGCCACACCCCTCTGGCTAGGTTACACATGCCGGGGGCACATAGCCTGGTATGTACATGGGCCTATGTACCTATGTGGGGGCCCAGGCGGGTGGGGGGTACCTGGGCTATGTTGATATTGCCAATGTGCCTGTGGGAACCACGGGGGGAACTGATAACAGTGCTCCCAGTAGGCACATGAAAGTTAATTGGAAACGGGTTAACTGAACCAACATGGTGCTACATGTCCCCACGCATCCCGTGTACACAAAACAATGAATGCTGCACCTGCACTACATGGTATGCCTGCTGCATGATGTCAGTGCACGGCCCACATCACATACGCACCTGTCACCTGCCATACACAACAACCGCAACATACACATAGCGTACTATGCGGACACAGGTATCACATACACCTCTCACTATCTTGTCCACCCTGTGCATCAGAATATGTTTGCATAACCGTGCACGATGGTGTACCCCGGTTTCTGCGCAGGGCTTCATCATATGCACAGGGTGATATGGGGCCACGGGCATAGGCTGTACCAATGGATACACATGTGTGTGTAAGGGCCTGTGCATTTACTGGGCATGACTGTGCAGAATGCATGGGATGTGGTGGAGCCCTACAGTTGTGCTGCTGTGTGGGGTATGTGTGTACACAGTTCAGTCATCTGTGTCCTCGGGGTTTTTGGCAGCCCCAGACTGTACAGTGCAGGTGGGGCTCACTGTGTCCGCCTGGGCCCGTGACCGTGCCTGCCTGGGGTCGCACGGGCACTACCGGGTGGAGTATAGAGTGGCCACTTCCGATGTTCCGCTGGAACGTGTCCAGGGGGCGTCGGGGCCACGCCCACGTGGCCTGCTTTTCCGGGTTTGGGTTTGGTGTAGAAAGCTGCACTGCTGCTGCTACCAGCACTGGGGTGGGCATGGGGGGGGACGCCGGACCTGCACGGTGGTGTTGCTGGCCCACGTGCCCCCCTCACCCCTACCAGGTGTTCCAGCACGGACAGCTCACGCCACGGATGGCCATGCCGGGTCGAGGATCCCACCATCTCACCAATCTCCTACCCAGAACATCGGCAAGTGCTGGGGCATTCGCCAATGACTGGATGTTCTCATTTAAGGAACATTGGACCTCTGCAGCCTCTGCCCTTCCTGGTTCTGCCGTTGACGTGCCTGCGCCCCATTACAGTCTAAAACATGGTCTGGTTATACCAGCTGCTCCCCTTACGGGGTTGTCTAGCAGTGCTCCTCCCGAGCAGCACCTGCCACATGCCTGTGTGGCATTTCACCAGTCATTACACTGGCAACATGGTGTACCCCCTTCTGCAGCCACCAAAATTCCTGCTCGGTGCCAACAGATGTTCCGTCATCTTGGGCGGTGTTGTGGTATGTGTCGGCATCTGAACCGGCGGGATAAAGGGGGACAAAAGTGTGATTTCTCCAATGGCACAGCTCCCCTGATGACCCTGCCTGTGCCTCATGCATGGTCATCACCGCTAGTATCTGTGGGGACACTAGCATCAGATGGACCGGGAGGGCACCTACAGCACCTGTGAATACAAAGACATCCCATAAGTTACATTACCCCCGCAGACACACACAGACACACACACACACAAAATGCACACACACCCCACACACACACACACACATGAACACATCATGCATGTGATATTGCAGGTGCAGAAATTCCCCCCACAGCCCAGTGAATGCAGCCCAGACATTAATGTGGAGTATGCATATTAGGTCATAAAATTCATGGTTTAGTAAAAATTTGGTTTTTGTACCCGTGTCCCGGGGGGCGGGTTAACAGTACAATGGCTGGCGTCACTATGTCATGTACCCCGCAAACAGGGGGTATCATGTGGACATTGACAATGGTGTCCCACCACATGCCCCAAATCAAAACGGATGTCACAGTGCAGTGTTATGTGTACAGTCTACAGATAGAATGCATGTACAAGGATGTCTGTGCAGGTGGGTTGGTGTGAGCTGTGTACATAGCTGTACAGTGGGGAACGGGCACTGTGCCACTGCGGCAGCAGGACACAGGTATGTTTCGGCGTCTGACCTGGCCATTGCCATGTCTGAAAGTCTTTTGCTGTTCAACCGTATATGGTGACATTGGTGGCACCTCTGGTGGCTGCAGACAGGCATTCCATTTTCTGGTGTACCCCGGATGTCCAGGGGTCCACTACAGTGATGAGCCCACTATTTTGGACAGGGTGCAGGGATACCCACCCCGGGTGTACTTTTGGCAACATGCCTGTAGGTATCACCCATGGCCATGTTTGTCTGGTTCCGGGAAATTTTTTGATGGGCATCGTGCACACAACCCTGTGGTGCCCATGTGACTAAACCTAGTCTGGGTGTCACATTCCCGGGTATGCAGACATTGTGGAAGTCTGCATTGCATAGGTCATGTCATGGTGTGACAATGTTGGGGCAGACATCCACGTGCATGGGACATTTATTTGCCATGTCCCTGTCACCAATGCAGGGCATAGGTCACAGTGGTAACACCTGTGTTCTGGCCAGGTCCAGCTCACTATGTGGTACTGTGTGCATGCAGAGGCATACCAATGCATACTAAAATGCAGCCATTGTGGAACACCTCCACCATTGTATGCATAGCTGACTGCACATATCACACCGATGGGTTTGTGGTGCACCTATACTTTGGGTTTTATTCTGTACATGGGGGTTGTGTCGGTGGTGCAACCTGTATCCCTGACTGGGGCAACCCAGGTTTGCATTCATACCTGGACACGGGGGAAAATCTTCATTATGCCTTTACTAGCAAAGTCTTACCTGCACAGACCCATTTTTGCGACCGCCAGGGTACCTGTATGGGGGGGACACAAAAACACATTATCCATTACTACCCCCTAAGCACTGTGTGTCACATCATGCACCTTTTGTTAGCATGTGCTATGCACATGTCTGCAAAAACAACATAGCAATAGGCATCTTGTGGGCCATATACCTGGCATTTTTCTATATTATGTTTGTCTATGACACCCCCTCCCATCATACAAACATGCAACACTGACTTACCAGGCAGCTCCCGCTCGTTGGTTGGGAGACACCCACCTCCACGATGGACAGGGTTTCCTTTTTTCCATGGGTGTCCCCAGACTGGCCAGGAGCTCCTCCGTGGGGTGAGTGGGGGGTGGGTTGGTGGCCCACCACCTGTCCCACCTTGTTGTCTGGCGTTGCAGGGCGCTTCGCAGAAAGGGCTGTGCAGTGCCCGGATCTGTTGATATGTGGTTGTGGCCCAGGGTGTTCACCCTCCTGCATATCCTGCCACATTTTCCTGTTTTGCCTGGGGGCCCTGGCTGAACAGGGTGTCATAGTTTCATGGACGGTATTATCACCTCATCTTTCCTGAAAGGCAGGCAGCCCGGGGGGGCATTATCTGTAAGACATAATGATGGTGACATCCATTTACACTGCTGTCTGGCATACTGCTGGAAAAATTGCTGCATGCAAAATCTGCACAGTAATCTCTGCGATGCATCATGGCAGTGAAAACCATGTGTTGCCGTCCCCCATTGAGCAGTGGGTGTCATATCATATCTGTGTGTCACCTCATCCCCTGTACACGCACCATGTTGATGTTAGCCTGCTGTGGACATTTACCTGCCTGCACCTGTGTCCATATCAGTTGGACGGGTCCCCATGTGACAACAGTTCTACTGTTCACCTGGATGCTGTGTATGTTACAGACATCCGCCCCATTATGACGCCCGCGGTGGCTGCACACATACACATGGACACCTGCCCTGCAGGGTTTTGCCGTCATCCACACAGCACTGTACGGGTTGGACAACTTTACGGCTCACCTGTGTTGCACATGTGATACACATGGGACAATGTGTAACCATGTACATTAGCAGGAAAGGTCATGCATAGCATGACCCCCTTTCCCCAACCAGCACCTGTAACACCCCGGGGGCATCACCGTTACTGCTGTGGCGTTGATACCTTTTGTCCATTGCACCATGGGACTGTGATAGCACTGCAGCCTTGCTGGGCAGGGCTGCATGGTATGGCAGGGGATGCCCCATACATGGGACTGGGATGTGATCCACCTGGGGTAATGATATTGGCAGGGTGGCTGTCCATTCCATATGTCATTGCTATGTGTATATGGGCAACACTTCTATCACATTTTGGACACTGGCCTTATGCAAAGGGAGGCTGCACGCTGCTTGGTGGGGTGTGTCTGGTGCATGCAGGTATCGCCCTCCATGCATACACTTAACCCTGACAGGTGCTATGTGCGGTTTTTCAACACAGTGCTGTATGGCCACACCCATCCCCTGCACATGGATGGTTGCCTGGACTGCTTTTCCACAATTTTCATCCAGTGCCTGCTGCCACCCCATGTCTGCTGGTCACTGCACACCGCCATCCCCCCCACGGGAAACGGGGGTTGGGCACAGCATAGGTATCCATGTTTGGGGGCAGGGATGTTCACATAGCAGGGGCACTGATGGTATCGTCGATCTGACCATCATGCCCCCCCCAAACCCTTTAACAAATTACAACCCATTCATTAAATGTTGTTTCACCCAAAAAAAAAAAAAAAAAAAAAAACCCCCCCCCCCCCCCCCCCCCCCCCCCCCCACACAGGCCCCATTTACCCCTTTTCTAAAAGCCCCCGGGGGGGGGAACCCCCCCTTTTTTTTCCCCCCAGGCGGGATACCCCCTAACACCCGGGATGGGCCCGGTTTGGGGCCCCCCATCCCCTTTTGGGTTTTTTGGGTGGCAAATTGGGGCCTGGACCCCCATTTGGGTGTGGGGG
>NW_025055985.1:0-8052 GCF_019279795.1 Protopterus annectens | reverse complement strand
AAAACAAGACTGATTGCCAGGCAAATGATAGCTTGAGTTTTTCTCAAAACATCATTGTTATTAAAAACATACTTGTTAAAATGTCTTTACAAGCAACACTATTTAATGTAATTGTCATAAAATGCCACAATTGTGCATAGATGTCACTGTAATCTGTTTTGCAAGTAAATGTTAAAGAAGAAAAAACTCAGTTGCATCAAGTACAGCCATAGCAAATGGGCTACAGTATACATACAGTTCAAAGACAATTGTGGCACGGGAGGGTGTAAAAATGCCTACTAGGAGAGTGACTATACAGTGAAAGCTTTATTTAGTAACCCTAATAAAATAGAGGTGTATAACCAAAGGTGTTGGGCTGACATACATTCTATTCTCACAGCATAAAGCCAGGTGAGAAAATAGTACTATGAGGAAATTACTTTTCTCAGTTTTACACCTGACTGTACTAAGCAGTTACTGCACAAGGGTCTGAAATAAAGCTACAGAAAAACTAAACAAGGGTCTGAAATAAAGCTACCTGAAAAAATAAAACAACAAAGGGTCTAGAAATAAAGCTACAGAAAAATAAACAACAATGGTCTAAAATAAAGCTACAGGAAAAAAATATCTCATTTCCTTCTTGACAGAAATATATCTCTTTATGGGGAAAAACAGGTATTAGTGTATTAGTAATACTGAGTAAATGGATTAAACCTGACAGGATAAGATATTTTACAAGTTGTTATAATAAACTATCATAATGGTTATTATTGTGTACTGTTTAGAATTAAATTATATTTGCAACCTGTTACAAATTGTAAAAGCTATACAAGAGATGGTTTGGCTAAAAACAAGAAGATGATTGGTGAAAATTGCTTTATTAAAGAAGCTGTCAAGAGAAATAATATATGCAAAATGCACTTAAATGTTTCTAATAGCAAAGCGGTCATTATTTCAATATGTTTTGACAGAAAACAATGTTGGTATAAAAAAATGAATATTTTTAATTGCTGAGTATGTAGTTTAAAATAACATAACATATGCATTTTGGTGCCAGTTCCACTAAGATATTTCTAAAGAAACATAAACATTTTTTCTGAGATTTTGCTCAATATTAATATTATTAAATTTGTAAGATTAGACTAAATGTACTTTACCAGTCTTTGTACATGTACAAATGTAGAAAAATTTCCAGTTACAATATGATAGTCTTTTGTTTGGCCACAAATTTGCAGAAGAATTCAGTACAAATGAAATGAATGTCTAGTCAATGAATATGTGTAAAAGAACATGTTTAAAAATAGAAATAAAAAAATGGGTCCCAGGATACCTACTAGATTGAAATGCATGAACAGTAAACAGTCTGTGTAAAATGCATCCTGTGCAGGATACATAAGTAATAAGTTCAAAAGGTAATTTGTCAAGTTGTAATATCACTGGTTTTACCCCAGTAAAAATAATTAGCTTTCAAATATTTATTATCTAAGACAGTTCAGTACTTTTACCAAGATGTTAATGAGCAGTTCAAAGACATGCACCACACAATTTTATGGTTAAAGAATGACATTGTTCAAACTTTGTATATTTTTTTCAGCAGTGTATAAATGCTTTGATAGCGCATAGTTATTGTCTCTTATAGTTAATTCAACAGCTGCAAAGAGTTAATGAAACAATTCAAAGTTCATAAATTAAATTCTGTGATTGCAAAGAATAAATTAATCAAGTAAAATTAAAACAGACACCGCTCATAATTGATAAAATATTTTCCACAGAATGGTCTGCCAAAAGAAAAAGTTGTTAAATACATTCTAGGTTTGGTAGTAATACATGTTTCATTGTATTAACTATGTAAAATTGCATTTTGACTTGTATCAAAAAGACTAAAGGTTTTGTTTCTTAATGTGTTTTTATATAAAATGTTTTGAGTATGTTTTAAAAACAGAGAATTGTTAGATATTAATTATGTTTATAAATATGCTGAAGGAAAAAGTTTGCTTGAATATATGTATAGAGTTTACAATGTGCATTCATACTATATGTATAACAGACAGGCTTCTCTTCACAACATCAGGAAATGCCTAACAAAGCAATAGTAGAAAACAAGCATTACATGATTTTTCTCTCTATGTTTGTAGAACAAATATCTATTAACAGACATCCTTTTTTATAAATTCAGCAATATGTGATGTTTTTCCAGTAGGAACAGCTTATACAGATGTTTCATTTCAGAATGGCATCCTCACATCCTTAAAGTGCTTAAAATCACAAAAGGATAGAAAAGTCTAAAAACAGACATTATGTGACTTGATGTGCATGACTAGCTTTGTATATAATTGTAGTAGTTTTAGTTATGTGAGTGAAGGACAAAGTATTTTGTAGAGAGTCATCATTCATATCTTGTAATGAGAGGAAAACTTTGTAAATATATACAAATCTGACAGACTTCGGTGTGGTTTGTTATAAAATAAGTTATCTTAATAACTGTTATAGCTGCTGAAATATATTTCTTTATCAGTGTGCAATTTGAAAGGCTTGGTGCTTTAAACAGACTACAGATGGAGTCATGCAGAGCTATGTGTCTCTAATTCAGCAGTAAACAGCACAGCAAGACTGTGTGTCTTAAGAAAACTTCAAATCCCACAGCAAGCAAGCGAGCAGCAGTAAGCAGAGTAAGCTCAATATAATTTTTCATACACCATAGTTAAACAAGATATAAATATTCCCCCTCATAGAAATATTTGTTGATATCCCCAATAATAAAAACAGGCAAAGAAGAAAACCAATGCTCTTCATATAGACCAATATCCATATTAAACATAGATTACAAAATGTTCATGGCAATTTATGCAGACAGGATCAAACACTTTCTTCCCTTGTTAATTCATGAAGATCAGACAGGTTTTATTAAAGGAAGATAAACTTGACAACCTTAAAAAGAATTTTGACAATTGATTAAAGCAAACATAGAGGCTAGAATTAAATATAATCTCTAGACATCAACAAAGCCTTTGATTCTGTTGATTGGAACTACCTTTCATTAGTCTTAAATGAATATAAATTCCCTACAACTTTTAATAATCTTATCCATTCATTATATGAAGACTCCATAGCATAGGATCACATAGATCTGGCCCCATACCAATAAAGAAAGGGACTAAATGAGATTATCTTTTATCATCATTGTTATTTGAATTACTTATGGAACCCTTCACAAACCAAATCAGATTAGATAATAAAATCCAGAGTATACACATCAATAGAATATTAAACCTTAAACTCCAGTTCTTTGCTGATGATATACTTTTAACCCTATCAGATATTAATCAATCTTTGCAAGCTCTATTTAGCTCTATAAATACTTTTCAAAATATCTTGGGCCTACAGTTCAATGAAAACAAAGCAAAAATCATGCCCATGTAATTTGTAAAAAAGAAATATATAAATAAAAAAAAATCTCTAAATATATAGTAACAGATACCAAAATTCTTTATTTAGGTGTTAATCTACTTGATGATTTAAATGACTGTCTTATATTCAACTATAATATAACACTAGACAAAATAAATGTTTAATTGAAATACATTCATATTCACAATGGAAGATAGATTATTTTTGATTAAATCAATAATATTTCCCAAGGTATTATACCTAATACAAAGTTTTTCACTGTTTCCTCCCAAATATATTATTCAAAGATATAATAAATGAATATTAAACTTTTTGTTGTTTCCAAATAAACCCCAAATTGTTCTTAATAAACACTAACTAAATTGGGAAGATGGTGGAATTAATTTACCAGATATTGTGACATATATTTTAGCCTCTGTTGTCAAAAACATAACTTTATGGTTGAACACCTCTTACTTACCTATATGGAAGCAAATTCATGAACATATTTATATACAGCATAATAATAATCATATACAAGATTGTCCGTCCATCATACTAATTCCCCTTGGTTGGATGTTAAAAGATTATTTAGGATAAAAAAAATAAAAACAACAGATTATCATTAAATTACATAAGCTTCACACGAATAACATTTAAAAAAAATCATAAACAAGATCCCAAATATCAACTCTTTTTTTCTAATCTTTCCCATAGCCTTTAAACCTGCTATTCTTGATACATTTCAAATACATAAAATGAACTTACTCAAGAATGAATCATTATGCTTTTGGCATCAATTGATAGAACTATGAAGCGTACCATCTAAAGACCAAATAATCAATAAATATAATATAAACAATTGTCTATGGTTACGTCTTCAAAATCTAAGACAATACCTTACAAATAAAATAGACCAAATGTGTCAGTTAAACACACTGTTCCAAAATCCATATAATATTTTATCATAATCACAAAAACAACCTTATCAGGATGGTGGTTACCTGTCTAATATTTACAAAATTGTTAAAAAAACAAAAACATACCATATAAAGTCATATTGGAACTATTACATATTAATAAATAAACATCCCCCCAACTGAAGAGGAGGTCAGGAATTATTTTAAAATCTTCAGAAATGTTCCAACATTATCATTTCACTGGCAGTTGATTATTTACCTGGAGATATTTACATAGAAGATTTTATACACCTATACCAAAATAGCCACTTTAATATGTTGCTAGGGAGGAGCAATGTTGGAGATGTGAAATTAAAACAATAGCTGATTGGCAGCATTTTTTATGAATGTACCTGTCTTACCTGTACTGGCATAATATGGTAATTATTTTGTTTCAGGTTGTTTTCAATGATAATTATCAATGTAGCCAAATCAATGATATTATTTTAACTCTCCCATTCCTGACTGCATTCCAAAAAGATTTGTCAGTCTTACGGACATTACTAGCAGTAGCATGCAAAATCATTACCATTCACTGGAAAAGTGTGGCTTCTCCTACTTTCAAGGAATTTAAAAATCTAGCCTTAACTGTTGGACATATGGAAATATTTAAATTGAAGAACAGAACTAGCAGACTTACATCATATTATAACTCTTGGATGAAAATACTGGAAATACTTGAGAAAATGGAAAAAGACATATGATTTTATGTTGTAATCTTCACACAATGTTCAAATCTATTATTACTATATAGACACCAATGTATATAAATCTAAATTTTTTTCATGTTATTAAGTTTTAGGATTGTATACAGGTTGTTCATTCTTATTTCATGTAATGTTTGCCAAAAGCTGATATATTAATCAAAATTAAAAATAAATCTGGTGATTGTAGGGGTGAATGCTGATGTTTCCCCGCCAATGCTAGCTTCACACAGACAAACAGGTCTGATATGCACAGTTGGCACCTCAATCAGTCAGTATTTCCTGTAGAAAACCTACTCTTGCTGAAGATTTCTAGCAAGCATTTGCCACCTTCTTAGCCTCCCCTACTTTAATGACCTTCCCCAGATCCCCATCTGCAGGAAGCCTAGTGACTTCCAACAGTTGTGCCTCACTTTCACTCTGGGTACCATCTCTCACCTCCGTCCTCCCAGTCACCATGTGCAAGAGAGCATCAGTACCCACCAGCAGCTGTGGCTCACATTCAGGCTTTCACTGCTACCAGATAACAGCTTCTCTGAAACAACAAGCGCCACCAAGCCAGTCCCATCTTCATGTATGGAGATCTTTCTGGGTCTCTCCCAGACTACTGAGACCCTACATGCCTTTCTCTAAGCCTGATTGCATATCACTGCATGTACACAAGATACTGCATCATCAAAGTTATTCACTATCAGGACATCTGAGGGAATACCCTCAAACAGACCTACTTGCTTACTTCCTCTTCCACCGTCCCAGTCAAGATGAACCCCAGTGAAAGGTATTTGGAACAGGGTTCCTCCCAGTGCTCTGAGTGGAGTGGGCTCTGACAAGTGACGTGCACAACTCTTCTCTAACCACTGCAGGCCTCACAATGGTTATACCAGAAGTTGTGTCCCTCTTATCAGTTACCTGTTTACCATGTAGTAAAGATAAAGATATAAATGTTGGTGATAATTTGGCACCCCAGTTGTTTTCTGAACCAACTTACCACTAGCAGTTTGTCATCCACATTTAATGGCTCCTCACCTTCTGTTTCTCACTTTTGCCTCAGTGGACATTTGGCTCTATGTGTCCCCTCTGTTTACCCTTGAAACATCAGTCCCTAACCATGCACTTGGATTAGTAGTTTCCTCCATTATTGGTGTACTTTGTTGAAAGAGGTTTAGAACTGCCCATGGGTTACCTTATGTCCATGTGTGCAGCACTGGAGTTGTCCCTTTCTTATGCATACCCAGTGGTGCTGTGCTTGCACATGAAGTAGAGATTCCCCTTTTCTCCCCATCTCCTCTGCAGAGTTACACTCACGCTCTGCTAACCAGACTCTTATGTCATCAGAGACAAAGTACTGAGGGCTTGCTCCCTCTGCCAAAAGATCACCAGTCCACCTCAAAAGTGGTGACCGCAACCCCTCACCATCTATAAAGTAAGTACTTAAGTCAGCAATGTCAATGTCATGAGCACTTTCATTCTGTCTTGAGTCTGTGCTCATGAAACTTTTTGCTATATGCCTCAGCTTCTAAATGCCTTAGCCTCTCTGCTGATTCCAGTTCAAGACATTTGGTTTCCAATTCATGTTGATGCTGTTTCTCCTATGAGTCCAGTCATTTGGCTTCCAGACACAGCCTCTCTAACTCCAGATGGATTCTCAGGTCCTCTGAAGAAAATGTGGACTGTCCCATCTTGGTAGGCTGCATATCACCAGCACCATACTGGATATTCGCTGAACGGCTGGTCTGAGCTGTGGCTGCAACCAAGGCTGAAATCATTGCTTCCTTGGTCAGGTTGACATGCACCACTCCTCTGGCTTCACACTCCTTACACAACAGAAACTTGCTAAAATCTTCTGCTGACATCCTTGCATGCTATCCTTGTCTATCTAACTACAAAAAAAATAAATAAAACTGTGGTGGATTGAAATTCTGAATGTTTACCTTGTGTGTCAAGCGTTCACAGCTCAATGACAACTACTTACAGGCTACTGATATCCAATTAAAATTCCCACTAAGCTGCCAACAATAATGTGATGTCCGGTTAATATCCCATTGGACTGCCACCATTAATATAACATCAAGAATCCAAAATCACGGTAGACTGAACCAAGCAAAAGCTGAGGCAAGACGTAAAACGTTCAACTATTTTAATATCTGAAATAACACAATAACGCAAAAACCCACCCTTTGATATAAGGCGGCTTTGGTTTCGGCTGTACAGCCAAACTTTTTCAAATACAACTCTTTTACTCAACCCGTGGATTAAATACATTTCCTAATGATTTGGGCGTCATAATAATGAATGTACTGATAACATCAATTCATCTTACAGAAAAAAACGAGTACAAAATATAATGTAGTAATGTAAAACACAATCATACTAGAAACACTGGACAGAGATGGATCGTATACTCAACAACACTAAAATACAATAAAATACGCTGTAAATAAACACAGAAACTGGAAGCTGACTTAGAATAAACATGTCTTTTTCCAATAAAACAATTAATTATACCAATTGCGTATAATGTATATATATTTTTGTTGTATTGCTAGCATTACTAACCTAATATCACAAAAGGCTTAGTAGATTTGTTCCTATAGCCTGCATATTAAATTAACCGCATAAAACATAATAAATATTTATATATAATGAATTTTTATATATTGAATTTTTATGACCGGGAAACAGAATGTTATACTGATACAATTGTATAATTATAAAAAATATATGCAAATCTATATATAAATATAAATATATATAATATAATAAATATTAATATATTTAACTTAAATACTAAAAATATTTTTAATTAAAAATAAAAACATATATATAAATATAGATATAAATATATAAAATTTGCCCATATATACATATATCCACATATACACAAAATCGCATATAGTCTTTTAATGTGCAATAATTCAACATGTGTATATATTATTTTATATAATAATAAAACAATAAACCTTTATTAAATGTGGAGAATAATATCTATCTGTGCATGGTCTTTCAATTTTTAAAACACTACT
>NW_025055984.1:0-7200 GCF_019279795.1 Protopterus annectens | reverse complement strand
GTTTACCTGGTGTACCAGGCCTAGCTTAGCTTTCTCTGGGCTCAACCCAGTTCCTGTCCCTGGCTGGTAAAGAGATTGATGATGGGGGTGCGTCTTATCCTTATACTGCTTGCAGGAGCATCATTAACTCCTGTCCCCACACAGCAGCTCATCCAGCTCTGCAATGGCTGCTTTTGGGAAGTGAAAGCATTTCCATGCACACACACAGCCTGCTGACTGAGTGGCTCACTGTTCATGCAGAATAAAGCTGTGAGTCTATGCTGCTGCCCTCCTCCCAACTGTGGATTGACTTTGACTGATCACTACCATCCTCATCTTGTGGCCTTCAGCTCCTGTGTCACTAATCAAACACAGGTCTCCTGGAGCACAGAGATGTTATGTGGTTTTATTCATAGTAGTTCAAAACAAAGAGTTAGAAGGTCACACTGAAAAGAAACCAATCAGAAAAACTAAATGAAAACTCCAGCCAAGCACAGAACTTCCAATGGGTGACCTCCCAAACCTCCTCATAATAACATAGGTATGGGATATGTAAATACTAAAACACCTGATGTTCATAAGGGTCATTTGCATATATCCCATGTGCCTCGATAAGGAAGGAGTCATTCGTGGAAGGATTCTGTAACAATGGAAGTTTTTCTGACTAATCCTATAGTAGTTCAATACAATTATTAGGAGTCAGCAATTTCACATTTGTAACACATCAAGATAACATTTATTTTCCTGTAAAAGATGTCACACATGGCTTTCCTTGTGTTGAAAATCATGCAATGTGGGGGAATTGCTCTGTGTTCTCCACATGGCTACCTCCTATATACAAGTAAAGAATGGCTCTCTGTGTGCATTAATGATGTTAGGCAGATGCGTAGTAGGAAAGTAGTTACTACTTTATAAGTAGTAGGCTTTGTTTTATTCATGAGCTTTGTTTATTCACCATCCCCACTCTGGAATCATAGATAAACTTACTAAGTTTGATAGTATACTTAAATGGAGTTGCTAAATGAAAGCATTTTGATAGAACCCACATAGAGGCTCCAAATCCAGCTCAGACAAGTGACAAGGTGGGTACTCAGGGTTCAGATGCAGGGCCGCTCTTGTTTGGCATCTACTTCTCTGAAGTACAGAGTCAACACTAAGGGACTCTGGCTAACAAAGTTTGCAGATGACTGCAAACTGGGAACCGATATTAGATCAAATGATGGATACTCTACAAAGGCCACGAGAAACAGATGCTTGTTGTCAGAGCCATGGGCTCCAAGCTCAATGCCAAGAAGTATTTATCCCCCTTTGGGAAAAACATGTATCCATGAATTACCATATAGGTGGCAGTACACTAAACACAGAAAGTGTGATAAGAGACTTAGGGACACAGGTGGACAGTGGTCTCACCTTTGATAACCACATCACCACAACATTCAGGAAATCCTTCTGTGTGGCACACCTCATCATAGAGGCTTTTCATCAGAAAAAGGAGGTCATTGTCCCTGTACTCTTCCCTCATTACAGACCCATTATAGAATCAGCGCCCATTTGGTATGTACCTCTCCAAGACATCTGCAACAGCTAGAAGGCCTCAAAATGCCTCACTAAAGAAAATCGCAGAACTTCAAAGCAGATGCCCTATGCTGACCTTAAAAACTCCAGCCTTCTTCTGTCATATCGTCTACTCAGAATCTGCTTAAATAAAGGCCATGTCAAACCCAGAGCTGTTGGACATGCTACACTTAAATAATCCCAAAAATCCCTCAAGAGGCTTCACACGCTCCAGGGATCTGTCATCTGGCCAATAAAACATGCTGGAGGATGGTTCTGACCCAGAACTCCCAGACTCTGGAATAGATTGCCCATACATGTCCAAGCAGGAGTGCCTCTTTGGAGGAACTGATGATGTTTGGATGGGAGAAGAAAATTCACCCCAAGGTCATGGTCGTCCTGCTGAACAGGAGTCCAGGAAAAGTAAATAATATTAGGAAGAAATAGCCTGGGAATTGTTATGGTTAGGCTTGTATAGGCCCTAGGGCTGATAGCCTAGTACCAACCTATGAACCTATGATAATAACAACTGAAGAAGTACAAATGACTAAGTCATTAAAGTTGGACTAAATTGTTTTCCTTTAAGACCAAGGTACAGTGGCCACAGAATTAGTATACATACAAGTTAGCGATGTTACAAAAAATGCACAACAAATGAACAAATTTAAAATTAAACTCCAACTTTCATAATTTACAAGTTTGCAACTGAAGCACATAAAATAACTGGTATTAACAAACATTTCTATGTGTTTTTAAGCACAGATAATGTCTCCCAATAAGCTATATAATTATCAGTCAACAACTTTTTATATATACCTCTAATATTTTACTGCAGTAGAGTAGTAGAAACAATTGCTTTTGTGTGTATGCTTCTTGCTTGACAGATGCATACCAACCTGACAAGCCATATCCAATGAATATTAACCTAACTGCTCTCTCTACATAGCATTCTTCCTGGCCACTACTCACAAGCATAGCCACCTTCTTTGTGCACCTCTGATTTTCATTACTGTATTTAGAAGGAATGGTGACAACAGTTCATGGCCTGCAGTCTCAGGCCACATACACTGGGCTTTAACATTTTTAAAACTTCTTGTATTTAGAGTCAGTTCAACAATGATTGTGCAAGTGCCAGCTCACAAATATAACCATCTTATGTGCACCCCCCTCTGGATATTGTAATAATAGTAACACATTTCAAGCTGTGGTCCTCACACACAGTTAAATAGGATGTGATCTATAACTCCCAAGCACTCCTGAAGGCATCATTCAGGCTATGTACTGAACATGCTTTTGAAGGTGTTATGCCTGAAACTCCAAGCATTAAAGTCATATCACATGGTCAGAAGGTGGAGCAGCTTTTTTGTTTTTTAGGAAATATAATCTGAAAATAACCTACCCTATACAGTTTGCGATACAGAAACCTGTATAAGCTTACTTTAGCTAATTAATAATGTATGTAGCCCTGAACTGGTCTAATGTCAAGAGGAAAAAAATCTATATATCACAAATGAAGATGGCTAAATTTGAGGGTAAACAATCATAGCACTATATGTAGACCATGGCAGCTGACAGAAATAGGGTGTACTGCATTTGCATGACTGAATTCACAGTTTCCACAGCACTTACTGCACACTAGCCCTGTCAGCACTGCTGTTAGCATCTAGAAAAAAAAATGGGGATCACAAAAAACATCCTTCCCAGGTTTATGCTGCGGCCTTGTTTCACCACCCAGATCTCGCTTCTATGAGGAAACTAGGAACAGGCCTATGAGCAGGATGGGCATTATGGAGTGGCATGGAATGGAGAATGATGAGGAAATTAGCATAATTAACATGAAACATGCTATACATTAAAAAAAAAAAATCTGTTCATCAGGCAACATAGACCTTTGGTACACCTCACAAAGTGAGTCACCAGAAAACTAACACTGCTTGATATGCACATGTCCAAAATGCCATTCAATGTAAGGTACGCATCATTCGATTCACAATGCAAAATCACATTGCACCTAGGATGAAGGAACCGTATTCCACACTGCTGCCAGTGGCATTTTGCATGGTTTCATTTGTCATAATACACAGCGTCTGTTGTCTACAGATACGCAAAATGCTAATGCAGTTAATTCTACCATGCTTTCAGTTTCCAGTGTGTATGTAGCGTGTCACACAGTCTATATCAATGTCACATATGCTGTCTCCAACTTTATGATGGTGATCAAAGTACTTCTGAGAGCATATGCATCCACATCACATACATACATAAACACAGGTGCCTGTTACCATATTGCTGCTCTTGGCCATTTTACAATTTAATATAGACAGGGAAGATTACCAGTATACATGCACACACACACACACACACACATATGCACACAGCACACACACACTGCCTGGGGTATAAAACGTCGTCATCAGCTAATTCCACTTTGAAGGCCAACAGGTGATTTGGAAACTTGTATGGTGAAACTCACCAATAACAGTTTATTCCTGACGTTGTTTAAATACAGAACCAGTGTGCATATCATCTCTTTCATAGGCATTCTGAAGACCAAAATAAATGGGGGTGACAAAGGTTTAAATTAGGATATTTTTTAAAATATTACTGATTTATTCATGAAAGCAATAGAACAACATGTTGTCTATCGGTATTCATTTCAAGTGAAAACACTAATACCAGCATTCGTAATGGACTAGTTGTTACCGAAATCAAAAATTTATGAAGGACATAGCAAAATGGTTCAACTGGCGATATGCACCGTCGAAGCAGTTAGGACTGCCCTGTAACATAACAGAAACTACATCATTTGAAAATGTTCTAGGACTAACATATGCCTTGATATATACCTCTGATATAAAACTCTAATGTCTGACTAGAAATCGCACAGGAAGTTTACAGAAAATCAGGCATTTATGAGAACAGGGCAAAGCCACAAACAAAGTCGAGATGGACAGGCAGTATGCCTACACGCTAACAGGGCTGGTGTAAGTTATTAAACAGGTTGTGACTTAACAATTTTTAGAAATGGTCTAACATCTGAAATTGTTGATGACTGTAATGTTGGTGGTTTGCGAGAGAAAATCAAGACTTTTAAATGGACAAACAAATATAAACAAATCAGGGACAGTTAAAGAGGTATGGCCACTGCTCTTCATAAGGCCGATGTTTGAACTATAAAGAAATATACTAAAAAACTTGTTCGCACAGTTCTTTCCGTTTAACATTGTACATATTGCATTTATTGCTTAATACTGCCTTACTGACTGTTACCAATTGCTTACATAACTCAGGCCAATCTCTTTATTCCTGTGCAGTTGCTAAGGCCTGGAACTGTCTACCCCTTGACATTAGATGTCTAAATAGTAAACATACTGTCAAATCCCCATAAAAGATCTCCTGTTCAAAATTTGGATATGTTCCTGTACAATCAAACTAATTTTACTTGTTCCTGACTTTCAACATCCCTAGATCACAGGTGTACTGTGTAGTTTCAATTAGTGCATAGTACTGTGAACCAGGTATTTAGGCCACCTTCCACCTTTATAGTTATGATTTCTAGTTTATGACCCTGTCTGTCTATGGAAACTTCTTTTTGAATTTATGTTCAAGCAATTGTATATTTGTTGTATAATATCTCTTTAATTGTTTCTCAATATTCTAACCACTGTATGCTCCATTTGTAAAACTCTGGTTTTACTCCTTTTGTATGTTCTATGCTCTTTGTAGAAAATAGCTGTTTATATAATTTTTTTATATTTTTTTACTATGTATCTGGAGCTTTTCTACCCGAGCCACCACTGAAAACGGTCACCTTGTGTCCAGTCAGACTAACCCAGTAAACAAATGGAAAATAAATAATTTTAAAAAGGGTTCAGAATATTTGCTTACCTCACATAAAGAGCTGGTGACACTTTACAACTTTAACATGGTGGATCTGATGAAAAAATGAACAAAGAGATTACCCTAACTTGCAGTCACTACTATTTCCTAATTCATGTCGTAAAATCACATGGAGATGGGGATATAGACAGCATGCTCACAGAACAGCAGTGCAAGAAGAAAGCCAGAAATCAGACCATAAACTGAGCTGAAAAATAAAGAAAAAATAATCCTGAAGTGGAAGTAGTACAAAGTCACAGAGTAGTCAATAAATATAGAAGTGCAAACTGCTGCTCAAAGGTCCAAGCCCAGAAAACAGAATATAATCAAGTAAAAACAGCAAGGTAGGACCACCAGGGCTCTAAAATCCAGTTTTATTCCACAAATAAATAAGACAACAGGATAAGCGCTTACACGTGAGTAAATTATGCTTCATCAGATCTCATAAAAGTGAACAAACAACTCAGTTTAAATAACAGCATGTCCTGCCCATTAATAGAATAACAAGCATCAATTAATTAATTAAAATCAAAATCAATTAAAACTGTAAAAGCTTTAAAGTGCAAGGCAACAAAGACCATCAGCTTAATAGTTGATTTACTTATTTGTTTATTTAATTAAGGGGACGTGCCTCTAGTGCAGGTTTTATACTGACATAATTATTTAGCCCAGGATGAATATGGGCATGTAGTCTGAATATCCATTTTAACTCTACAGACTCAAGATGGTTAATTAAATTACCCCCTCTTGCATTCTTATTGACAAGCTGTAGAACCATGAAGCTGAAGCTGTGCATGTTGTGTACAGCAACATGCTTTGCCAAAGCATTCTGTAAAACCAGGTTCTTTATATCGTAAAGATGATTGAGTAGTCAATAAATCTAGTGAAAAAAACAATGAGACTACAGATAGCCACAGCAGCTACAAACATTTTTTTTCAAAGTAAAAAAATAGAGCAAAGGAGCAGCAAGACAGAACCATTAGCTAGTACAGAGTAGCCAAATTCTATAAAATGCTGCTGGTGCTGAATGTTGTTCTCCTGCATCCACAATGCAATCACTTTCATTTCCTCTCTGCCAACACACCTCCAAGTCCTGCTGGTGATGACATCATGGATGACACTCCACCAATCACAGCACTGGCCAAAGGATTAAGAGAAAGATGCATTGGAGAACCAGGAAGTTGATAGGATTTATTGCTACTTTTCTTTACCTTCCCCTTATCTTCTGGACTGTGGTGATTACAGTTATTTAAGCCCCAGTGGACCAAGCTGACCAATAGCTAGCACATAAATGTCTGATGAAATGCTAATTGCTATGCTCCCTCAATCAAAATGTTTTCATGTAGTACATGACTTTTTAATTTATTTTATTATTTTGCAGTTTGAGCTTTCTCTGTTCATTGTAGTATCCGTGTACTACCCATCTGATGGTACCGCCACCCCATTCCATAAACTGTACTGAAGTCGTTACAGTTAGCATGCCTTCTGACCTTCTTGCTGATTACATGATGATGAGAGGAACTGATACTATTCTAGTATATCTATATTGTAGCTTTAAGATTAATTTAGAAAATCAATATATCCTTTACTCGAATAGTATTTTTCTATGACTTTTTCCATTAATAACTGAATATTGCTGATGTATCCAAGTGTTCTCATCAAAATATAACAACTGATCTTATGGCAGAGTTTTCTATTGTTTCTATTTGCATATTTGTATGTATTTTTTAGTTTTTAATTAAATGATGACATCATATTAAACTGTTCATGTATCAGGTTTAATATGAA
>NW_025055983.1:0-7776 GCF_019279795.1 Protopterus annectens | reverse complement strand
AAAAAGCCTTTTTTTCCCATATTATGGATGATGCTGATTATCTATTTTATTTTGTTCTTTTGCACACCCACATTTATTCACATATGTATATTCACTGTGACTTCCTACATATATGCCCTATATTTCCCCATGTGTTTGAGTCTATTTAATTTAAGTATTTGATGTATTATACATTTGGTGCTTTTGATGAACATTGGCTTAGTAGCTAGTGTTAATGGCTACCTAAACACAGTTTGATATAAACATGAGCATGAGTATATGATTGGATGGATATGCCATAATATACTAATAACTTTTCAATTCTATGTATGCATTTCTTTGGGGTGTCTATCCTCACATTCATGATTGACTTTGTCAGTTTATACAGTACCCACTGCACTTTTTGTATGAGAGAAAATTAAAAATATGTTTCCAAACTTATGAATATTCATGAGCAAATAATTTTGATTTCGGCTCTAGTAAAAGTATTTAAATGATGATTAAAATGGAACTTGACTACATTTATTATTTACACTGAAGAAGGCTGTTTGCGAGAGAACTAGTCTGTTATTGACACAAGTATTTAATAAATTTATTGAACTCTGTGCTGCCTTGCTGGTCTATTTGGTGCTTTCTTCAAGATGAGGATCTCCCTGTGTGCTGTAATAGCCAAATATGAGAAAAAAACACTGAAAAGTGAGTATTTGGCTGTGAATTGGGCCTTCTATTCCTTGAAATACTACCTGTTAGGTAGGCACATCAGCTTTGTGACTGACCATATCCTATTATAGTAATCTAAATAGTAACAACAAGAGGAATACTATAAAATTAGCATTGTTAGCCGCACCATCCTCCAACCATTCCAGTACAGGCTGGGACTTGTTGTAGGGCTAAACTAGCTATAGGAATAATATTGATAGGATGTTGAAGTTCTGGCAGGTCCTTCTGTCCTAAGGTCCCAAAACTGAAGATTTTATGTTGGATGGTGTAATTCAGACAACTTGCCTGTTGGGTAGTGTGTCTTTAAAATTGTATAACGTGGACTTGTTTTGTAAAACATCCACAGGACTTTTACTTTTGGAAATAGTTGCAATCTCATCAGCTTCTCATTAACTTAGTAACTGCTAGCAAATCAGGAAGGTGGTTTCTTAGCTGGAGGTGTGGGTCATGAGATGGAATCTCTAACCAAAGTTGTGTAGAACTTGTTGCCCCTTTGTGGGGTGGAGTGATTTTATTAAGGTTTAACCTGAGATAAATTGAAGTGAAGATATTTTGTTTGCTGGAACTGAAGGGGAAGGCCAAACAAGCCCTGCATATTTAACTTTTTCTATTTAACAGTCTAGGCTGGCTACAAGAAAGGCTGTTGTTAATTGAACATTACAAATGGTAGAGTTCTTGTACTGATTCTAAAGCTCTTGGTTAAGATACTGTCTATATTGTATATTGACTGGTAAAATAATGCTCCAAGGTGAGTTGTTTTACCTTTTTTTTACATTTCTTTTTAGATTAATAAACCATAAACTTATTATTTTGAATGTATGGTTTCCAAGTGTCCACTGTTAGGGTTTTTCAATACGTAACACACATTGTGTAGCAGTACAATGAGTACATGAGTGACAATGCATAAAATGCAAAAAAATAATTTTTACAGTAGTAATATTAATGGGCAGCAAAGTAGTGCAGCAAGTTGCATTACAGCAAAACAGTGGTTCATTATTTCTTGGTTGAGGCTCCTTCTATGTAGAATTTACATATCCTTCCTGTGTCTGTTTTGAATTTTGCAAGGTTTCCATCTTATATCCTAAAGACATATCAGTAGGTGAATTGGTGACCACCCAGACTGTCCAAAGATATGTTCTGTGTTTGAGTGAATTTGTACAGCTTGTGATGGAATATTGCCCTATGAAACATTAGTTTTTCTTCATTGCATGCTAGGATAGACTTAATTTCCTTCATAATAAATATTTCTACAAGAAATGTTATATTGCCAGAAGATGCACATATAGTGGTATTAAAATTAATTCCATAAAGTATCTGTTAATTACAATCAAAGATAGTGTGGTAAACAATGCAACAGTGGTAGTTGATAATACATGGTAAGTAATATGAGAAAGTACGAGACAACAGGTTAGTAGAAGTTAAATGAATAATCTTTGATCTGACATTGTTGTCTTCATTTGATCTTCAACCTGTAGGTTAGACTCTGACATCAGTGCCGAGGTGGCCATATCGAAACTCTGATTGCGAAACTGAGCTCCTCTCCCTACCCATAATGCCTATCTCTCCCTCACTGCCTCAGATCTTGTTTTGCTGTCATTCCAGCTACAAATTGAGTGCGACTGAACTCCGATGCTGGTGTGAGTTTTTGAGATTATTTAGAAATCTTTTACCTCAGGTGCACTGTTATCTCTTTTTTTCCTAGCTTCTAATCTTTTAACCTACCATTTGCGATCTCAGTTAAAAAAATATATATATATATATATATATATATATATATATATATCACTACTATATATATATTTTTCCTCTTCAGGTTCCCTTCCAGTCTTTTCCTGTCGACTGGTAAATCTGATAAGTCCTGATAAAGTCGCGAGATTCAAAAATGTACTGGAGTGTGGACATAAACTTCCACCCTCGGATTGCCACACTCAGTGAGTAGTGTGTTTGGAAGTGTCGCTCACCTGGACATTGGGTGTTCTATTTGTGTGGGGTTTTCTGCCCATATCCTCATGGATAGGTGCAATAAGTTTATTCTAAAGGGTCTGTTGGCAGTTCTTGTAGCCTGGTCTGGGAACAGAGACTCAACCTCCTGTTAAGTCATCCAAGAGCAACAGCAGGGACGTGGACAGGGAAACAGAGAAAGGGAGAGAGGGAAGTCCACAGGCAAGGACAGGTCCCCCTGGAGAAATAGAAACTAGCAGACTCTTCCATCTCTACTGGTGAATCTTCTCCCAAAATTAGGCCTAGGTTATCCTCACCTCTTCATAGGTTCTCTCTCAAGCCCTTGGAGTCAGCCTTGCCCAAGCACCAATCCAGGCCTAAGTCTGTGGCTTCCTCTGCCAGGTCGTCCCATAGTTTGTCCGAGAGAGTGGACTGCCTGGTGAGACAGTTCCTGCGGGCTCAGATCCAGCTGGGGGTCCTTCCCACCCCTCCCTACCGGGAGCGTTGCATCCTTCCCGTTCCCTTATTGGGTGTCCTCCTTTCCCAAACCCCAGGGCTTCAGGGCCTTGTATGTGGAGTTGCTGGCATCGACTTTTTGATATCTTCAGTACTGACCACAGCCTTGATTCCTCTACCCCTTTCACTTCAGTGCTGGAGGGTTCGGAATCATAGTCCACTCAAGCGTCAATTCTGAAGGATTGACATCAGCATCGGGTTTTGGTCCTTCCCTTCCCCTCTGAGCCGAGGAGATGAGCAGCTCGGCACCAACCCTGCTGTGACTTGAATGAGGGTTGGAGGTTCAGCTCTGCTGGCGCCAGTGCCCTCAGTGCAAGTGCATCTTGACACCGATCTCCTGCTCTCTGTCCACGGCGTTCAGTGTGGTGGAGAGGGTTCTCTCGACCCTGATGTAGAGATCCTCAATGCCACCCCCTTCGGATCCTTTTCTACTCCAGCTGGACTCTGGGCCTGACATCTCCAGTCCTCCCACTTCAGGATCAGCCTGCCCTACCTCCATGTTAGTATCACTGTGGGCTTCCAGAGCCTCCAGCTCCCTCCCTAAGATATCTCCCGAGGAGTCCTCTGGAGGCATGTGTATGTAGAAGGAAGCCACAGTGACTCCCAACCTGAGTCTGTCACCGAACGCGGAGTGGGAGGAAGAAGCGAGGGGCTCCCAGATCTCCCACTTGATGATGTCTCCTTTGCAGACATCATGGAAATTCTGTGTCAGAAAAGATGGATGGTCTTAAAGACCCAATCCAGAGGAGTCAGTGTTCCTGGGAGGCATTTAGCATAGGCCCATCTACTTCCTGGGTGGCCCCCTTGCAGACCCTTTGAGTACACCTCTCATTGCTGGGGGCATGGACACAGTCAGGAACCAGTACCCAAAGCACCCTGACAGGGTCCTTAGTGCTCCACAGGACAGGATGGCAGAAAAGTGTCCCTGTTGATGCCTTGGTGGTTCCAGCTGCCGCAAAAGGAGCTTGCCCAGGAGAGCTCCTCTGTCCATCCATGACAGAGTCCAGGCGATAGACAGACCTGAGGTGCTGAATTATATGAAGCATTGCTAGACTGCAGGGTCCACTCATCCCGAAGAGAGGTTTCTGAGTCTACCCTGGAGTCCATGTTGGCAGAGGAGAAGAAGATCTTCTTCTCTAGACTTGCCACTATTAAAGCCATTTCTAATATCTCTATGAGACTTCTTTGGCTGCTTCTAGATTGTGCAAAGCTATTTTTGAAGTGAACATTTTATTTTTATGGCCTCAGTTAAGGACAAGGCCCCCCTCCTTAGGACCCTAACCCTTGTACTACAAGTGCTGGTGTCATCTCCCCTTTGAACCACCTCTGCAAAGTGGATCTACAGTTTCTGTCATGGAAAATGGCTTTGGTGGTATCTTACTTCACCTAAATTGGGTTTCAGAATTAGGCTTTGCTTTCAACCTTTGTACCTATATTTCACAAAAGTGGCAATGTGTTTTTCTTAGGCCCAAAAGTACTTCCTTCATACTTAAAGGTCACTTCAGAGAAAGAATATTAATCCGGATCATTCATCTTCTGTGTTGTTTCCAGAGTTTCAAAACAAAGGGAGAATATCAGCTACACATGTGATGTGAATGGTCAATCTAGATAGAAGCGGGCTGCCTATCAGTTGTTTATCATATTCTAAGTCCAGTTTGGGATCGCCTGTTTCCAAAGGGAAACCATCACCAACTGGATTGCAAGAGAAATGTATTATGTTTATTTATGATAAAGTATGGTGCTTTTCTTTCTTCTGCATTGAAGGCACATTCTACTAGAATGTGTCTACTTTATTTATTTATTTATTTATTTATTTTTATTTATTTAAATTTGTTGACGAGTTGTCCGACTGGACGTGGGTCCATTTTCAGAGGGAGCCGAGGAGAAAAAGCTCCACGAAGTAAAACAGCAGACAGTAGTTACAGGTGGATTACATAGCGGTTAACAATTTAGCATAGAAATTACAACATATTTACAGATGAAGAACATGAGTACATCATTAGACAACAAGAATCTTTATCTGTGAAGTACATAATTAACAAATGTAGCAGTAAAGGAAGTTCCTGCTGTATAATAGGAGTACTAAGTGTGAGCATCTGAGCTTACTTTATCATCAAAGGCGTGGATTAGTGGAGGTGAAAAGAAAGGTAGTAGTTGGATGGGATGATATTAGAGTGGGAGTTGCAAGGGCATAGCCAGCATGTTTTAGGTGAGCTTTTAATAAAGTTTTGAAGTTGGTGATGGTATGGGTAATTGTGGATGGGGAGTGAGTTCCATAATTTGGCTATGGCTTAAAGAGAATAGTGCTTCATAACAGAGTTATTGGCTTTAGTGATCTGCAAGTGATTTTGTTGCTGGATCTTAGTGGTCTGGTGGTGTGATAGAGTTGGAGTAGATTCTGGAGGATGGGACATTTAGTGGATGGTTTACTAGTTTGTGGTGAGTGAAGTTGATACACCACTGAAGGTGAGGGAGTTCAAGCCAGCCAGTTCAGCAAGTGAGACAGTGGTGACTACGGTAGGATGCCCCTGTGTGAATTTAGGCGATTTTGTTGTAGCTTGGGTCTCTAGCATGTTTTAGTCCACATTGCCTTGGTTGGTATATACTGGAGAGGCATAAAGTAGAATTAGGAGATAAGGTGGGAATTTGCTATTGAAATCTTTGCTGCTTTGGGTGAGAAATTGTTTATTTCTGTATAATGCTCCCTAGTTTTTTGTGGACTTTTTATGGTCATGGATATGTGAATGTCAAATTTTAGTTTATTGTTTATTTCCACTCCTAGCAATTTGGTGTGTTCAGTTGGAGTATATAGTGGTGTTGTCTTTTGCTGTGATGTTAAAGTGAGAGTTGTTTGAGTATGTTTGGTGGGTTGGAAGATGAGTAGTTTAGTTTTGTTTGGGTTGAGTATTAATTGGAATGGGATAACCATGTGTTTCAACAGAGGAAAAAGGCTTCCTGTGTGACTTTTGCAGTTTGGGTGGGACTGGGCTGAGCAGGGGATGGTTGAGTCATCCTAAGTATTGGATGAGAAGTGTGCCATGTTTGGTGGCAGAGGCTAGATTATTGGTGTAAGCAGAAAAGTAGGGGTCCAAGGATGGATCCTTGGGAACCCCAGGGAGACAAGGTAGTTAAGGGAGATATGTCATTCTGCCATACAATGGATTGTTGCGGTCAGACAGGTAACTCTGAAACCAGTTGGTGACTGAGTTAGTGAAGGATGGAGTTGAGGACAGAGATAAGTTGTTTGTGTGGGACTTCATGTCAAATGCTTTAGATAAGGTCTAGGAAAGAGTAGCAGAGGAAAGATAGCCATTGTTTTATGTAGAAGGATAGTGTTAGTATAAAGGAGAGTAAGGCAGTGGTGGTGCTATGGTTTGTTGAAACCATGCTGAGTACTAGAAAGGGTTGTTAGTAAGGGAGGTAGTCTGAGACCTGAGAGTGTATGCATCTCTGTAGTATTTTGGAAGTGGAGAAGAGAATAGCTATGGGAAATTAATTGGTTAGTTCTGCAGGGGTCCGCCTTTGTGGAGGAATTATATGTGAGACTTTCCACAATGTGGGAATGTAACTCTGACAGAGATGAGTTAATCAAGATGGATACTGGGTAGGCCAGGCATCAGCTCTTTTGATTTATGCGTGATATTCACTTGGGAGGTTGTCTGCTGCTAATTTGGTGGGTTTTAAGTTTAGTTAAGAGTTTTTTATGTTGGAGGTAGGTACAGGAGGAGAAAAAAGAGAAGGCAATTATAGGAAGTGCTGGTTGAAGGTGTGGGTTGGAGGAGGGTTGTGTTGTTTAGCTAGTGATAGTATGGTTTGGGTGAAGTGTGTGTGTTGAATGAGTTAGCAATATTTTCTGAGGTGAGGGATGTTAGGAGGAGAGTGCTGACTTTACCTGGGTGGAGGGATGGAGTTTATGGAGGGATAGAATTGTTTGGGGCTGTGTTGTGGGGAGTCTAGGGCAGACTGGTAGTATTGATTTGTCCCGTTTTATTAGCTTTTGACTCTATTAGTAGTTCTAAGGTGTTTGTCTAGCTCTTGGGGGTTTGGTTTCTAGCCAGTGCTCCCAGGCTTTATCCCTATTTTTTCATTTCTGACTTAGTGGTTTTCTGTAGCCATGGGGAGGGAGTTGTGCTTTAGTTCTAGGAAAATCTTAGCAGGGGGGCATGGTAATTAAGGATGTTCAGGAAGGTGGTATTAAAAAATTCAACTCGTCATCTAGACTGAGGTACTTTAGAGAGCATACCAGTTACATTCTTTGAGGGATGAGATGAATGTGAGTGGGTTAAAGTTATTACACTACGTGTTGTGATAGATGACAGGTTTAGCTTGGTACAGGTATTTTTGAGTAGGAATGTTGGGAGTGATCAAGGCTATCTGATAAGCAGCCTGTTATATATATGACTGGGGTTCTTACTGACTAGTATCCAATCCAGGGTAGTGTGCTTGCTGGAGTTTTATTTATCCTTGTTGGTGACTGGACTAGTTAGGTGAAGCCATGAAGGTGTACATGATGGGTTGGATTGTTGCCAGAACAGGATTGCCAGTCAATATTGACATCACCTAAGATGATAGTTCTTGGGAGATGGTGGGAGAGAGACCAGCTGAGGAGGTTTTCTAGTG
>NW_025055982.1:0-7904 GCF_019279795.1 Protopterus annectens | reverse complement strand
GTAAATACTGACATGCGTTAATGATGCTATCATTGAGCCATTCCTGAAATTAAAATGTCATTTTGTCTCTGTATGTAAGTTTGATTCCGCTGAATTACTCCAGGTGTCATCTTCATCTTCCACTGTTTTTGGATTGTTCTTCCTGAGCTGTCAGCCTGTTATCTGGAAGCAATGATCATTTTCACCGTCTCTGTGACTCAATGTAACAGTTCCTGTAGTAGTCTCATTGCGATAACATCACTAACTGACAAGAAATCGTATCGACATCGTCTTTGATTGTGCATGTTTATATGTTCTTTGGTATTCTCAGATATCATTACAGTTTCCCAGACATCTAACCTTCTGCAGAGTCTGTTTTCCCAACTTCCTCTGTACTCTTTCGTTTTTTTCTTTTCTATATTTTCGTTGGCTGGAAGGGGATGTATTTGCCCAGCTGTGACTGCTGCTTTACCAGTTGACAGTGGTAAGAAAGTACAGTTTTGGCACCTACCATAAATGCTGGATGTTAGGATTCCATTGCTGCAGTCCTGACTATAGGGTATAGTCCGCGGCCCAGTCGGCCCGAATCACCAGAGTATAAAAGAGCTGGCCGGGTCGGTCAGAGGCGCGGTGGAGCTGAGCGTCAATGCGTCAGGGTACTAATCACGCGCAATGACCGGCGCCTAATCACTCTCAGTCTTTTTCTTGCCCCAGATGTCAGAAGAAGACCTAAAAGACAAGTCCCAAAAAACCTGCACCAAAAACATGTACAATATATACAACAATATATGTACAAAAATATAAGCATGTAAACTCACCCCTACAACCACCCCTAAATACAGGGGGAAGGAGGGAGGCCAGAAATTGGACTGCAGCAATGGAATCCTCGAACATCTACATTTATGGTAGGTACAAAACTGTACTATGTTCTTCGTCTTCCATTGCTGCACAATTATCCTGACTATTGGGGTAGAATCCCAAAGCAGAGGTAAGAGGAGGCTGGCAAATCATAAAGTAGGAGCTGACAACATGCAACACACAAAACAGCTGTGTGCAAACCAGCCCTAGACTTGATGAAGTAGATAGGAAGGTGACCAATGCTTAGAGAGAATGCACTGAACTCCAAGTAGCTGCTTCCAAAATATCCTAGTTGCCACCCCTTAGAAATGCCTTTGTTGAGTGGCAGTAGCCCTAGTGGAATGAGGCCTAATCCCAGCTGGAATCTCCCTTTGCACCGCATGATGGGAATAACAACAAATGCAATGCAAAAGCCAATCCACCTAGAAATAGTTTGTTTTAATAAGGCTTGCGCCTGTGAACTCAAAAGCAAAGAACAAACAATTGCCGAGACTGCCTAAAATCCTTAGTCCTGCTTAATAATAATTCCAATTGCCTGTGTACATCTGGGAAGTGTTAAAATCTTTTCCCTTTATTTTGAGGGTCTGCAAAAAACGTAGGCAAATGAATAGTTTATTTAAAGCCACACTAGAAAACCACCTTATGGTATAAAAGGAAGGATTAGGCACGTAATGATACCCTATCCTTATGGAAAATCAAAAGGGCTCTACTGCCATAAGGGGCCTGCAACTCAGACACCCTTCTTGCAGAAGTAATATGCCAACAGAAAAGCAGTCTTCTCCATGACAAGTATTTCAAATTCAGCAGAAGCAGTATGCAGGCTCAAAGGTTGTAAGTAAGTTTTCCAACACATAAAATTGAGATCCCACAGCAGGAGTAGGAGCTTCACATTGACGGTCTTATATTCTTTGCCCTCTAAGAAACTGCTTGAACAAAGGATGCGAAAACAAAGGTGGGTCACAATCATAGTGAGCTGAAATTGCTGCAGCATGAATCTTTATGGAAGAGAAGGACAAACCTTTGTCCAATAATTCAATAAGATATTGAAGAGCCACACTCAAATTAGGCTCAGAAATCTCCAAATTCTTTGCTGTACTCTCAAAATAAAAATCTCTTTTCCATTTTTTCTGCGTACACTCTCCTTGTACTAGGTCTTCAGCTTCCATAATCACATTTGAAACTTCTTGTTGAGAAGTTGAGACCTGTTGTGTTTCAGCCAGAATATGCCAGGCTGTTAGATGAAAGAGTGAAGCTGACATTGAGCAGATGACCCGTCCTTCTGAGACAACAGATGAGGAATCAGAGGTAAAGGCCATGGAGGCTTCTTTGCAGACTCGTAGTAGTGGTACCAGTGTTGCCGAGGCCAATCTGAGCTATCAAAATCATCACTTGGCCTATCTTGTCTGACCTTTAATAGTACCTTTGGAAGAAGAGGCAGAGGTGGAAAGGCACATGAAGGTTTTTCCAACTGAAAGACAGAGCATCCACTTTCCAAGCTGTGAGATGAAACCCCTTTGTGCAATAATACTTTGGCAGCTGGTGGTTTAGTGCGGAGAAAGCGAACAGATCTATGTCTGGAGTTCCCCCATGACACCTCAAGTCAGTTTCTGAAATACATGAAGATCAGTTTCACTCATAAATTGGGGATCCATGATTTGTCTGCTTAACACATCTGCTAAGGAGTTTCTGTGCTCCTGGCGAAACCTTGCCCTATGAAGAGTTAGTTGCAGGCTTAGCTTAGTCTCCCATAAAATCATTGCTTGCCTGCATAGAGGGAGTAAGAATGTGTTCCCCTTGGCATTTGTTGTTGATGTACCACATGACAAAGGTGCTAGTCTGTTAGAATCTCAACACCTGCCCTGGAAGTTAGCAACTCCTGAAAGCCATTAATGCAAACTGGACTGCTAACATCTCTTTCATGTTGATATGTAGATGCTGTAGTCTGGCAGGCCACTTGTCTTGTATCCACTTTCCATTTAGATGAGCTCCCAAGCAATGTCCGAGGCATCTGTCGTTAAGATCTGACTAGCCTCTGCTTCGGGTCTGGGAGAGTCCCTTGTTTAGGTGACATTCCTGAGGCCCCACCACAAGAATTCTTTTTTGAAGGCAAGGTATTATTTGAATGACAGTGTCCAAATCCTGGCAGTGCTGTGTCCATACATTTTTTGAGATACCATTGTAGCTTCCTCTATATGCAGTTTGGCATTGGGAAGCACCAAGGAATACTAAGATGCCGCGAACCTAATGCTTGAAAGACTGTCCTTGCAGTCAGCACGGACTGATGAGATAGTTGATGGGAGTAAAGTGACAGACTCTTTTGTTTGTCCGGGGTTAAAGGCCATCTGGGATGCTGTATTCAGTCTCACACCCAGAAGGCACATGTCTTGAGAGGGTACTAGCTGGGCTTTTATTTCGTTCACAGAATACCCTAGGCATCTTAGCACTGCTATGACATATTCCAGATGCTGTAGAAGGTCTTCCTTTTCTTGAGCCAGAATCAGGCAGTCGTCCAAGTAAGGATAGATTTGAATTCCTTGAAGCCTGAAGTAAGCTATCACTGGAGCCAGAACCTTTGTGAATACTCTAGGCAGTAGATAAGCCAAAGGGCAATGCAGAGAACTGATAATGAGAATTTCCAGCTCCCAAACCGCAGATACTTTCCTGCAATCTTAGCCTTATAGGCACATGAAGGTAAGCTTCCTTGAGATCTAAAGTTACCATCCGGTGATCTTTTGCCCAGCAGAGGTAAAAGCTGTTGTAACGCGTCAACATCTTGAACTTAGGAATGTCCAAAAAACGTGTTGAGGAGAGATAAATCCAAAAGTGGTCTCCGTGTTCCCCCTTCTTTGGTACAAGGAACGAAGCGAGGCGAGAATAAAAATCCTAGGCCCCTTTTCTGATACAGAGGACTGGCTGAATGGCCCCTATGTGAAGTAACTGAGAAACTTGCTTTGTGAGCCTCTTTTCTTTGTGGAGGAGGAACGTCTGGCATGCCTTTGAAAGGGGCATTGTATGGAAATAAAATCTGTAACCATGGTGAATGATATCCAACACTTACATTTGTCTTGAGTAATTAAATCCCAATTTTCTTTATGAAAGAGACAGTCTTCCTCCCAAAGGAGCTGCCAAGCGTGAATCTGCTGGCAGCTGAAAAGACAGGAGTCATTGGGTTTGTTTACGAAAGGACTGACCCTGCCCTCACCAGAGTCTGAGCAGGTGAACTCCCTGTTCTAGGCCTAAAAGAACCTTGAGCCCTGCCCCTACCGTCCTAGACCTACCCTAGACTGGGAATCATAAGCAGGATATGTCCACCCCTCAGCAGGCCAATTTCTACTAAACTTTGGTGGCTGCACCTGCAAAAATCTTTAACAGTTTGCATAGACTTAGCTTTGTCCTCCATTTCTTTAAAACTGCTTCCAGGCGATCCAAACAACACATCAGACTGTAAAGGAGCATCCAAAATCCTTGTCTTAACATGCTCAGCTAAATTCTGATCCTTCAACCAAGCATGCCTACGAAGAACAGAACTGGTAGCAGCCACCCCTGGGAGGCCTGTACAGCATCAAAACCACATTGCAAAGAATGCTTACCCACTTGTTCAGACACGTGAACCAAATCCAGCAACTCTTTACACTCAATACCCGCCAAAGCATCCACCTTAGATTTCAATTGTGAAAGGAGATAATTCTGATATTTAAGCATGTGAAACTGACAATTCAATGCTCTCTTGGCTAGAGTGGAAAAGTATACACTTTCTTTCCCCCACCTATCAAAGCCCTTGCCTCTTTATCAGTGGGAACAGGATTTTTAACCACAGAAGCCTTTACACCCTTAGAAGCCTTGAGAAATGGTTTCTGGGTCCGCCTTAGGACTCTTAAACAAATATTTATGAGCCGGGCACCCTATAATACCTATCAGGCTTAACAGGAGCAGGAGGCAAAGCGTCAGGGTTCAGGGAAGCCTCTGCAAAAACATCTTCCACCACACTCAACACAGGAGGAAGAGCTAAAGGCCTATGCTGGAGGTAAAACAAGAATTCCCTAAGCCTTTTCCTGGAATCAGAGTAATCCTGGCCTTCCATTTAAAGTGCTCCCTCATGGAATACAGAGTCTCTGAAAATGAGAAATCCTCAGGGCGGGAGAAGCTGTAGGAGTGGAATCATCCCACATCAGAATCAGAATAAGTAGGATACTCCTGCATATCTTCCACAGAAGATTCTGAAGCCCTCTGAACACTGTTCAAAACTATCAAACTCGGTTCCACCCCTAGGCCTCTTATCAGGCGGGGCATAGAACCTCTAATCATAGTAATCAAATCTTCTGCCATTTTAAGCATATGTTTCTTAGGTACAGAACCCGAAATGCTAGAGAAGCCCCTGACTGCTGAACTAGGCCTACCTCTCAAAGAAGTTTTGGCAACAGAAGGAGAGGCTCTAACACTACTACCTTGGGAAGAGGAAGAACAGTCTGCCACTGAAGGAAGCCCCCTCAGCCTGGCCACCTCCTGAGAAGGCACATCCCACCCTTGTAATAGTATGTTTCTGCCTGGGACTCCAAGGAAACTCCTGGCAAAACCTCCGGCTCCACTGAGCCTTCCCCTAAAAGAACGGCGTCCGGACTGCGGTTCATCAACCCTGGGCTTCACTGTTTATCCTTGCGCTTCTTGGAGGAAGCGGGCATCGGAAACATCGGCATTTTATAATTGCAACGCGCTGCCCAAACACTAACCTGGCACAGTCTAACCTCCTCTTAATAGTGCGTTTGTTAAACCTAGCACAAGAGCGGCAACCAACAACGTCGTGCTCAGGCCCTAAACAAAATTGTACACACAAGGTATGATAATCCCTATGAGGGTATCTGTTTCCCACAAAATACAGTTATTCACTTTTTCTGACATCGGTAAAATACTGAGGCAAGAAAAAACCAAAATGTTCTCAGCGGAGTCACCATAACTCTGTTTTCTGAAACTCCCGGTTTCGAGGAAATATTTCCAGAAGCGCCAGCCTGCACTCGCATAAAACTGCTTCTGCATCGGACCATGCGGCAAAAAGACTGGGGATATGGCGTCGGTCATGCGCATTGATACCACTGACGCGCTGGCGTCCAGTCTAATAAGCCTGACCCGACGCCAGCCTCAATTCTCTGGTATTCGGGCCGACTGGACGCGGACTATACCCTATAGTCAGGACTGCAGCAATGGAAGACGAAGAACATCCATGATCAGCTGATATTTCTGCGTATGTATATTCTGATACTTGTTTTAGCATATCAGAAAGGTTTTGCAGACTTTCATTTGTCACCAAATAAACAATCTGTTATTTTCTTTAGGTACTATGTCCACTGCCCAATTAACATGGTTCTCGTACTTCTACATGGTGGCAGGTCAAGTAATGACTGATCTGTTTTCAGTACCTGTACGTGCTCCTGTTTTGCAACAGTCTTCAGAAGTCTCCCACTGATCACTGCATGACAGTCTTTATCTAATATAAATAATGGGTTTTCGGAATATGAGTTAAGAAGGCTATTCCACCTCCATCCATCAATGCAGCAAAAAATGCAACACGTGGGCTTGCATGGCAAGAGATCTGCTCCAATCTTCACAACTGCATGATGGTGACTCACTGCCCAAATAAACTGTGTATGTTTTTCATTATGAGACTCACTTTTTATTTTGAACATTCCACTTAGATCACTTACAGATGTTATATATGCGTACTGTCCTGAGTGTTAAAGTACCTCTACATTACATGTAAAACAAAGTCTTGTGTGGGCTTTTATTCTTCAAAAATGCTGGTATCTCCTCATTGTATTTATATTTCTCATATCCTTGGGCATTACACTGAACATATCTAAATGAAAAAAGAAATAGAAATAAAACCAATGAAATATGGTAAACTCCACAGTAAATACAGTTAGCATTATTTGGTGTTTTTGTCATAATTGTGGTTGTCTTCTCAGACCATTACAGTAGACCTACCAGATATCACTGGTACTCTGTTATTCTGCTAGAAATTTCATGTATGACACTCTCCCATCTCTACATATGTTATCTGGACCCTACTGAAACTGAACAGCTAATATATATACTACTTATTTCCCATGGTATTCAATGATCAAGTATTTTAAGACATCCATACCTTAAAGTTTTCCATTTCTCAAACCTGGAACAGAAAAAAGTGCATGCAAAAACAGAACATCATTCTAGTTCCCTCATTGAAAATCTCATAAAATGACATGCATCTATGACAACATTAGCACAGGCAATACAGTTCTGCTGTGCTGTTTTACTATACACTATAATCTAAGTATTACATACATTATTGATTTAACTTTTTCCACTGGGGTAGTCAGTCATGCCAGGTCAGTGTGTGGCAATCTGGCCTGTGTACCAGGTAGCATCCCTTACCATAGCCATGAATAATTTCAATTGTGCTGCTATGTACGATGAGAGTGTGGAAATCTGGACTGCATACCAGGTAACATCCCTTACCATAGCCATGAATAATTTCAATTGTGCTGCTATGTACGATGGGAGGACAATGATAGCATATAAGACAATGAAGTGAATGGATGCTCTGATCATACAGTGGTATTGAAAGCTCTCTCAGCTGCACTGGAAGATACTGATAATATTCCACAGACACTACTTCAGGAAGTCAAAATAAGTAGTCTGCCTACTGAGTTCTTTTTTCAGTTGCAGGAAACAAGCTGAAGATGGGTAGGAGCTTTACTTGGGTAGCAGTTGTGCACTGTTCTAATACAGGTGGGTACTGTTTTCGTCTATACATGGGTTATCTATCGAAGAGAAAATGTGAAAGATTTATTGTGTACTAACAGAGATTCAATTTTCATTATGCTTATACAGGCATCAGCTGCAGTGTCCCAGTATTAACTTATGCTGCACTGATCAGGTCAGCAGCAGTAGCAGGAAACTGTACTGTGTCTTGGGGACATCACAGATCTGTGGAAAGCAGTGGTGAAAAAGACTTAAAAATGGGCCTGTTAACAGATGAGACATTTTGTATAGGGTTGTTTTGTTGTTATGGTTTACTATTCAAAATCTAAGGG
>NW_025055981.1:0-7824 GCF_019279795.1 Protopterus annectens | reverse complement strand
AGCTTCCCCAGCGATTTTTTTTGCGTCGGGGGCCCGACGGGAAAAGGCGGGGGGGAGGTTTTCCCGGTTTCCGAAACCAGGGGGGGTGGTAAGGGAACAAAGGCAAGATTGAACACTACATTATATAATATATATACAAACAAATACACCATAATAGATCCCAGCTAGCTAATAGGAGGAGGCACCCTAGGAATACCACAGAGGGGAAGGAGGGAGGGTTCGATCACAGATGTGATACCTATCGGACATCTACATATTTATGGTAGGTACAAAAACTGTAATTATGTCCTTCAAGGATGTAAATTCGTAATATAACATAAGGGTAGAATACCATAGCGCCAATCTTGGGGGGTGGAGGTACTAAGAAAAATGATGGTGTAGTTAAGAGACCCCTGCAGGACTGCTGTAGCAAAAAGCCTGCTCTGGATCTGGAGTATAAGGGTAAATTGTAATGCTTGGCAAAAGTATGTGCATGGAGACTCCAATGTAGCAACTTCAAAACAGTCCTTAGTAGCCACCCCTCTTAGGAAAAGCTTGTAGTGGTGGCTGTGGCCCCTCGTGGAATGCGTGGCCTCCACGTCCACAGGAACAGTTTTTCCACATGAAAGGAGGGTAGTTAAAAACCGAATGCAATTTCCTATCCATTTTGAGATTGTCTCTGTTTGAAGAAATTTCAGCTTTTCCTTGTGTCCTAGCTGCATATGCGTTGGCAAACAGTTGGTCAGTCTTTTCTGTAACTTTTAGTTCTGTCCAAATATATGGCGTAATGTGTCCTGTGGATATCCCAAGATGTTTAGGAGAGAGTTTTCTCCCCTTTATTTTAGTGGATTTGGGAAGAGTCATGAGGCAAATGAATTGCTTGGTTCTAAGGATACTCTAGATACCACCTTTGGCACTTTAAAGTTTCGGGTTGGTTCTTAATGAAACTCTGTCCTGATGAAAAATAAGAAATGGCTGCACTGCCATTAAAGCTTTGTAACTCAGATACTCTTCTTGGCTTGAAGTTACTGGCCAGAAGGAATGCAAGTTTTACAGGATAGAAACTGTAGATCTGCCAGTGCTGTGCTAAAGGGTTCAAATGGAGGGGAGTGTAAGTTCTTTCCAGCACTGATGATTAAGGTCCCAAGTAGGTAAAGGTGGTCTCCTTTGGAGGATTGATGTTTTTGACCTCTGAGAAATTGTCTTAAGAGAGTGATCACGCGAGTAGAAAGGAGGATTTATATCATTGTATTCTGCTGTGCTGGAAATTGCTTGAGGCATGGTATTTTAATGGAAGAATAAGACATGGTACATTGTGGAGAATAATTCTGCTAAGTATTCAGTATATGTGATATGTCTCCATCACTGTCACATCAGGCCCTTCGTTGTGTCTCCAAATTTGAGAAATCTTTTCGACACATTGCTTAGTATGCCTTCCTGTAACGGAAGGCCATGGCGAGCTTCCATAATAATGGCAACTACTGGGATAAGCACAATGTCTGGGGAAAGGTGGCATGTGTATTCTCCAGGCAGCTAGCTGCAAGGTCTTTTAGGTTGGGGATGCAGGATCTCTAAAATTGTTGGCTGCGTCAGAAGAAGAAGAGGCGCGAGCCATTATAAGAGAGGCCACGGTTTCGGCTGTGACAAAAGCTGCTCAACAGTGGACTACCTTCAATGCTGCCTTTGGCCAGTCTGGAGCTATCAGAATCACTTTTGGCTGTTCTGCCCTGATCTTCAGTGCAAAACCTTGAAGACATTAATGTCGGGATTGGTGGGGAAAAGCATAGACTTTTCGGCTTTCCAGCCTCGAAAGAGGAGAGAGTCCACCTTCCATGCTTGTGGATGGGTATGGGTCCTTGTGCAAAAATTTTCAGTTGATGATTGTGGGGTGAGGCGAACAGATCTATCTCGAACCTTCCCCATGTCTGTGTTATGAGCAAGAAAGATGTACTGGGTGCAGCATCCATTTGTGTTGCATCCATGGAAGTTCTGGCTTAAACTGTCTGCTAGAGTATTGGCTCTTTCTCAAGCACGAACTGGGCCTGTAGTTGTATATATTGTGTTTCAAACAAAGAACCCGGCATAGATTTCACTAGCCAGTCTGCATAGAGGGTAGGAAATGCATGCCTCCTCAAGCTTGTTTATGTACCACATAACTGTGGAAAAGTTGTCTGTCCTTATTAGGCAGGTGGCCTTTGTTGAAGGAAAGGTTTGAAAGCCTCGATTGTACGTGTATCACTGCCAGCATTTTCCTTTTGGTTTATGTGCATTTGCAGCTTGCCCCTTGAGACCATATAGCCCTTGGATACATTTAACTCACTCCATGTGTGCTCCCCAACCTCGGTCCTGAAGCGATCACATGGTGTAGTGGTTTGGTTTGGTTTACTTTTCGGTTTGAAGAGCGGGAACCCTCTGTTGGTCTGGCATGCCGGAGCCCACCACCGGAATTCCTTTTGAAGGCAAGGCATGATTCCAAATGGAACTTCAGAGTTTCTAAGCTGTGACTGTGCTGAGTCCGCCACACTCCAACAGGTACCATTTGCAATCTTTCTCTCATATGTGAGTACAAACTTGTGTGGAATTAGCAGTATTATGCAGGATGCTACATGAAACCCAGGGCCTGCAAGGATTTTCTCCTTGCCAGTTAGCGGTTGAGAGTTTGTCTTTGTCAGATTCTTGTGTAATCTGGAAGTTGTGTTCTGTGTTTTCTTCTGTGAGAAAGCGCCATCTGGGTGATGCAGCTCCAGACCTGCACCCAAAAGGTTATCACTTGGGGATGCAGGCCAAGTCTTGATTTACGGATGTTGACTGTGTATCCCAAGGCCTGTAATAGCTTGATGGCGCAAGCTGGTCCAAGTCTCAATAGGGAATTTGTCTTGCTGTCCGCTTGTATCAGGCAGTCTCAGATATGGGTAGATTTGAATCCCTTGAAGTCTGCAGTGTGCAAACCCACTGATGCCAGGTATTCCAGTGGAATACTCTGGGTGCTAGATACAGCCAAAGGGCAATGCTGAGAATTGATGCTGCTCTGATCCTGCAAGAAATCTGAGGTGTCTTCTGCAACTTTGTCGAATGGGGACATGCAGGTATGCCTCCCGAGATCAGAGTCATCAAGCCAAGACTCCTTGCCTAAGATGGAAGAAGCTGCTGTAGGGTCAGCATCTTGAATTCGGCACAATGAGGTAAGTGTTCAAACCAGCGGACAGATCGAGAATAACAGGGCCTCCATTGATTTTCTTTCCTGGGAACAAGGAAAATAACCTTGAATAAAAACCTTGGCCTTTGTTCTGAGAGAGGAACCTTCTCTATGGCTTTCATTTTTGTAGTAATTTGGTGATTTGCTCAAAGCCTCAGCACCCTCCTTGGTGGCAGTGCGGTCTGGCATTCCTTTTCTTTTGGCAATGTGAGAAATGGAACCTGTAATTTGTCTATTATTTACAGTGCTGTCCATGAGTCCCTATGACAATGTAATGCTAATTTTCTCTGAAAATAAAGAAAGTTATTCCACCCAATGAGTGCTTCTAATTGTGCCCTGGTTATAGGCAGAGTCAAAATAAGTCATTGTGTTTGTCCTGGTGTAGCAGTCGCCTGTTGCTGTTCCTGCATTACCTCTCATGGTTGGAGTGGGTTGCCACTGACGCGCCTCTGTAGTGGCCTCCTAGCTTGCCCTCTACCTCTAGTCGCATACTGTTCCCTGCCTCTCTGTGATCTGTCTGAGTCCCAGAAAGGACTACAATTCTTAGTAGGCCAATTTCTGCTGAACCTGTTGGTTGTACCTGCAGAAAGGTCCTGACTGTTTGCACAGATTTTTGCCTTTTCTTCAAACTTCAAGACCTCCTGGAGCCGTGGAACCAAATAATTTTTCTGTTGAGTCGCATTGGAGCATCCGGGTGCTTCAGCTTTAGTCATGGTCCTCGTAGTAAGATTGTTCCTTCAACCAGCATGCCTTCTAGATAACTGCTCCTGTCATTGCTTAGTTGACGTACATGAAGCTTCCAGTAGCATGGCCACAAATCTGCTAGACATTGCAAAAAATGGTTGCTAACCTGCATGAGTTCATGTACCAGATCCTGAAGAGATTACGGTCCTTGGCCTAGCAGGATGAAAGTTTCTTATACAATTCATCTAACAAATACTCTTGGTACTGAATCATATGGATTGACAATTTAAATGCCTCAAGAAAGAGAGTTGCAAAGTATAAACTTTCTTTCCCCACATCGCTCTAAAGCTCTAGAATCCCTTCTCAGGAAAGGTAAATGGATTTTCAAAAGTAGCAGCTACATTCCCTTTTGGGCAACCGTACGTGAAATAGTTTCGGAGTATCTGCATGTGGGCCTTGTACAGGTGAAAATGAGAATCCGGGACCCTGTGAAAATTTTATCAGGTTTGGCAGGAGCCGGAGGGAGAGTAATCAGGGGCTGTACTAGCATCAGGAGTAATGCCACATCATCAATAACATTCAAAACAGGAGAGGTATAGCCAAAGGCCTATGCTGAGGTTATTAAATGCAAAAGGTCCTTAATCTTTTTCTAGAATCAGAAAATTCCTGGCCCTGCCATTGAAACAATGTTCTCCTCATAGAATGCAGTGTCTCAATTAAAAAGAAAACTCTTCAGGAGGAGGTCAAGGGATAGGATTCTTCAGCATCAGAATCTTCAGAGGGCCTGAATAAGCCTCCCTGCTGGTACTCCCCTGACAACACAGAACCATCCGTAGACTTCCATCTGAAGAGTTGGGGGGTCAGAGGGCTCGACCCTGGGCCTTTTGTCTGGAGGTGGAAGAGGTCCTGTCGGGTGTGAGGTTAAGAAACCCTGCTAATTAAGGAGATAAGACTCCTCTGCTAGGCTGAGAATTTGGAGTGTAGTGGAAGGCCTCCTGAGAGGTAGACTTGGGAGGCAAAGCTTTGGCAAGTTTGGAAGCAGCTTTAGCCCCAGAGAAGGCCTTAATGGACATGGATGCAGGGGTGAATAAACTGCACCACGTGCAGGGTGGACTTGTCTAAAGGAGATGGTGCGTCGGACATGTCCTGGACACCGGTTTCCATAGGTAGTTCAATAACCGAGCCTCGCGGCGGAGCCTCCCGAGGCCGAGGTAGTCGGTTGTGAGTTCTTCGGCAACAGAGAGAAGCACTGAGGACTCGGGTTTCAGCTCGGAAACCAAGACACTGCTGTAGGGTCTGGACCGAGGTTTCAGCCGAAACCAAACCAAGGGTCCTTGATGAGGTCCAATCCTTGTCCTTCTCGCTTAACTACATGGTGAGAAGTCCGGAAGTCTCCGACGGCATTTTATATGCATAAGTTAGCCCCAAAATATTCCTCTGCAGGTAACCCGGCACCGACGCCCCTGCGTGCCGCGCTAAGCAAATGGGCTTGGTCAGGGGCTGTGCTTAAGGCAGAGCAGAGCCTTCAGGCCGAGGACAAGTCAGGCAGTCCCGGGGCCTAAGGCCCAAGGAGGCAGTAGGTAAGAGGAAATCCTCACGAGGTATTTGTTTCCCACAAGTTAAAACAATTATTTACTTTATCTGACCGGCGGCTGAGGTAAGAAAGAACTCAGCGGGTACTTAGCTTTCTTCAAGTCTTCGTACCGGCTGAATCAAAGGAGAGCTGGGTCGACCGGCACTGGTGCGAACTGCTTCTGCTTCGCCAGAAGTGAACGTCTGCGGCCGCGAGAAAGACTGAGGAAGATGTGTGTCGGCTGATGCGTCTTTATACCCCAGACGGCTCTGACGCCGGGGAAAGTGCGAGCATCAGCCGCAGGGCCAGACCCAGACTTTGGAATCCGGCCGACCGAATGGCTGCCTGAGGCAGGACAACCCATATGTTATGACTGCAGATGCATCCTTGAAGGACATCTGTACTTACTACAAGGTAGAGTTAATCTTTAAGCCCTGTTATTGGTACAGAAGGGAATAAGGAAAACAAAAAGCAAAAAGCATGCAATGAGTGCAATAGTAGGAGAAAGTTCAAACATGGACTTTTTTGATAGATAAGATTTCTATAAATAGAAGAATGCTGAGTAAAATTAGTGTAGGAGACAAGTATTAGTCTAAGATTCTAAAAGAAATTCTATAAATGTGAAATAAGAATATGTATGTTACAAAGCTGATAAAATAAGAATGCCCTACTGAAATGAGCTGGGGGAACTATGAAGACACTGCTTCTAATATGAACTTGAAATTGCAATTTTAGCATACTTCAGCTAGTTATCACACTGAAACTGTCACTCTGCACAGCCCAATGTAGCAGCAGCATAAAATATTCAAGATTTTGTAGTAAATGTATCCTAGTTCCTATTAGACATTTTAACATACGAGTTCATAACTCCGTACCAGTGTTAAGGCCATATGGCATCTTGTAATGCTGACTTCAACATTTCTGGATCAAACAATTAGTCTCCAGCCCACAAATCCAGTTGTCTCTTAAAAGATTCTAAGTTCTTGCTCTCCAATATGAAATGATACTTTATTCCATATTAGAGAATGGGCAATCTGTAGATCGCATCCTAATTGGAGAGCAAACATTTTCCAGCAGGGTATTAATATACAAGTAATGCCCGCTGAAAAATGAGTACACTGATTCACGGCAGCATATCAGGCTGCCAAGGAGCTCGGACAGAAAAAAAAAAAACTAATGGCCGCCAATATTTCATGCTTACTAAAAAGCACTTCTGCTGTTTAGAGAGTGTAAAATGTAAAAAAAAAAAATTAAAAGAAATAGTGTGTGTGTTTATGTCTGTGTGTAAGTGTATGCGTGCGTGAGTAAAAGTGAGCTCGATCAAGCCATTTACACTCGTTAAGCAGCGCTTTTGCTTTTTAGCAAGTTTTAAAAAAAACTGAAAAAATGTATGTGTATGGATGTATATGAGTGTGTTTACGTTTCTGTCTGTGTGTGTAAGTGAATGCGTGCGTGAAAGCAGAAGAGACTGCATTTGTGAAGGCAAAAGAGACTGTGTATCTGTGTATGAGACAGAGAGAGAGCGAGATCGAGCTGAATACATTATTTTACACCTCATACAGCTAGTAATTACTTTGCTGTCTGCCGAGTGTGCAAAGTAAAAAAGAAAAGAAACTTAAAATAAAGTGTGTGTATGCATGTGCATGTCTGTGAGTGAGAGTGTATGCGAACGTATGAAAGCAGAAGAGACTGTGTGTGTGTGTGTGTGTGTGTGTGTGTGTGTGTGTGTGTGTGTGTGTGTAACAGAGACAGAGAGAGAGAGAGAGAGACAGACAGTGTGTAAAGAGTGAGAGTGATCCCTGACAGCAGCATCAGTTAGAAGGTTTGCATACCTCTCAACCACTAGCCTCAACATAGACAGACAGTGTGTAAAGAGTGAGAGTGATCCCTGACAGCAGCATCAGTTAGAAGGTTTGCATACCTCTCAACCACTAGCCTCAACATATCTAGATAAGCATAAAATAAACAGGGGACAAAGGTTCAAAATAACAATATATTTTTACATGATCCTGTTATAAAATCACAACATTACTTATTAGGATTTGTGTCAGCTTGCATTTTCTGAAGCAGAGGTGTGTCTATATCACATAGTCGAACTGTCATAAGTTCGACTATGCAAATATCGAACCCAGAAGTTTGAAATATAAGAACTTCGAATGCTCAGAACAGCGATTTTTTTCCCAGGGAAAAAAAATCGCCGCCCCAATACACAACGTAAAAACACACAAGCACTTCAAACTATTACTAATTGCTTTTTACGGCCGACACATTTTCCCAATGTTCACTTAAATTGGGGGCTTACCAAACCATATAACCAACTCAGTCAAGTGAGGAAATAGCAGCTGAAGGCCACCAAATTTTTTCCTGGGAAAAATTACAGGGTTCACGCACT
>NW_025055980.1:0-5401 GCF_019279795.1 Protopterus annectens | reverse complement strand
CCCCAACAACCCCCCCCTTAAATCTGTCACTCTTCTAAATTCATACCTCATTGAATCTATTCACAAACTCATAATGTTCAGAACAATAAACACACATCCCCCACTCCACATTTCATGAATACTCCCTCTTTCACACTTGACACCATCCTAACATCTTACATCAAATCTCTCCTGCTTAAGCTGAAGCCATGCTCCCCCTCTTCTGACAACCTTTCACCCCTCTTTCTTAAACTAGCCACTCACTCAATAGCCTACCCCGTCTCTATTCCTGATCAATAGATCTATTCAAGAATCCACCGTCTCAGATATATGGAAATTATTCTTTATTACTCCATTACACAAGGGAGGCAACAGCAATGAACCATCCAACTACCGTTCCACCCTCCTCTCTTCTAAACTCTTGAAAATCCATTCTGGTAGCATATTAAGTACCTTCCAGATATAACCTCCTTCACAGCAAGGCTTCAGGGCCCCATCATTGTGCACATCTACTGCCCTACTGTCGCTACTCAAACTGTTGCTGAAGCCATAGACCAAAAAATTTACTGTGGTTTTCATGCCGGCCTTCCCCTCAAGCATTCAATACCATATCACGCCAGTTCGTTGATATTATCTGCTCAAGCACCTCTCTACTATCGTACCATAATCTGACTAATAGATAACAATCGGTAATATGGCGGTTGCTCCCTTACTTACCAATCCAAACTGGGGTGCCTGGGCTTTCAGTTTTGCTGGTCCTCTGCTCTTTATTAATATTTTACAAACCAACTGCATACTTCCTGTGCATCCCCTCCTCATATGTGAATGGCTCTCTTTACCTGTTCGACAGTTTATCAACCTCTTCTGGGTAACTGCGCCACTTCCTGTACAGCATCCTCCCTGACACAATATGTGAATGACTCTGCCATATTACCTGTTCTGACAGGGTGGCCTAATAGTTAAGAGTGTTGCCCACAAACACAGGTGCTGAGTTTGAAGTCTCACAAGGATAGTGGCTAGGCTTAAAATGACTCATAGGGGCAGTTAGCCTAGTAGTGATCTATAGACATATCACTCTTCACAAACCAACATACTTCCTGTGGCATCCTCCTGACACAATATGTGAATGACTCTTACCTTTTTACCTGTTCTGACGGACATACAACCTCTTCACAAACCAACTGCATCTTCCTGCGCATCCTCCCACAAGCACAATATGTGAATGACTCTGCCCTTGTTACCTGTTCTGACGGTTTATCTGACCTCTTCACAAACCAACTGCATGCTTCCTGTAGCATCCTCCTGACACAATGTATTGCCACCTTATTGCCTGTTCTGACGGTTTGTCTAATCTCTTCACAAACCAACTGCATACTTCCTGTACAGCATCCTCCTGACACAATATGTGAATGACTCTGCCACTTATTACTGTACAACGGTTATCTAACCTCTTCTAAACAACTGCCTTTACTTCCTGTACAGCATCATCCTGTGACACAATAACGGGCCAAACACACTTAACCTGTTCTGACAGTTTATCGCTCTTCACAAACCAACTGCGCCGCTTCCGCGCTCCTCCTGACGTATGAGACCAAACCACGCCGCACTGTTCGGCAGTTTATCTAACCTTTTCACAAACCAACTGCATACTTCCTGTACAGCATCCTCCCTGACACAATAACGAATGACTCTACCCTTATTACCTGTTGCGTGGTTTATCAACCTCTTCACAAACCATTTGCAGCCGCTGTAGCATCTCCTGACACAATATGTGAATGACTCCACCGCGCCAACACTGTTCTGACGGTTTCTCGACTTAAACCAACTGCATACTTCCTGTACGCGTCCTCCTGACACAATATGTAGATGACTCTGCCATATTACCTGTTCTGACAGTTTCTCCTGACCTCTTTGCAAACCAACACATACTTCCTGTACAGCATCCTCCCTGACACAATGAATATTTCTGCCAATACCTGTTCGTAGTTTCTCTGACCTCTTCACAAATAACTGCACGCCCTGTACATCATCTGTACAATATGAATAGCTACATGGCCACCTGTTCGACATTGTCAACCTCTTCTGGAAATAACATAACTTCCTCCTATTTAATAATAACGAATGACTCTACCCTTATTACCTGTTCTGACATTTAACTAACCCTCTTACCGAATATACTTCATATACGACTCCTCCTGTTTAATATGAATGACTCTACCCTTATTGCACAACCTGACAGTTTCATCAACCTCTTACTGAACATGCCATGTACAGCATCCTCCCTGACACAATATGTGGCTCCTTATTACCATTCTGACGGTTTATCTGACCTCTTCACCGACCAACACCATACTTCCTGTACAGCATCATCCTGACACATATGTGAAACTACCCTTATTACGTTCTGAAGTTCTCATTCCAATTTTCACAAACCAACTGCATACTTCCTTACAGCATCCTCCTTTACACAATATGTGAATGACTCTCCCTTATTACCTTCTGACTTTATCTAACCTCTTCAAAGCCCTGCATACTTCCTGTTACATCCCTCCACAATATGTGAATGACTCTACCCTTATTACCTGTTCTGACAGTGTCCTCTACTCTTTAATATTTTCACAAACCAACTGCATACTTCCTGTACAGCATCCTCTTTAAAATTCTACCTTATTACCTTTGACAGTTTTAACCTCTTCAAACATTGCATCTTCCTGTACAGCATCTCCCTAACCAATATGTGAGATTCACTTTTACCTGTTCTGACAGTTTACTCTTCTCATTTCAACTGCATACTCTAACATCTCCCTGAAAATATGTGAAGATTCTACCTTATTACCTGTTCTGACAGTTTTCTAACCTCTTCACAAATCTCAACTGCATCTCCTGTACAGCACCCCACACAATATGAATGACTCTACCTTTACCTTTCTGACAGTTTATCTACCTCTTCACAAACAACTGCATACTTCCTGTACAGCATCCTCCTGACAATATGTGAAGACTCTACCCTTATTACTGTTCACATTCTAACCTCTTCACAAACCAACTGCATACTTCCTGTACAGCATCCTCCCTGACACAATATGTGAATGACTCTACCCTTATACCTGTTCTGACATTTACTAATCTTCACAAACCAACTAATTCCTGTACAGCACCTGACACTATGTGAATCTCTACCCTTATTACTGTTTGACTGCCTTATCTAATTTACAAACCAACTCATATTCCTGACAGCATCCTCCCTGACAAAATGTGAATGACTCTACCCTTATTACCTTCTACAGTTTATCTCCCTTCACAAACCAACTGCATACTTTGTACACATCCTCCTGCACAATATGAATGACTCTACCCTTATTACCTTTCTGACAGTTTTTACTCTTCACAAACCAACTGCATTCCTCAGAAATCCTCCTCACAATAGAATGACTCTACCCTATTCCGTGTCTGCAGTTTTACCTCCTCCAAACCAACTGCATTTCCTACAGCATCCTCCTCACAATATGAATGCCTCTACCCTTATTACTGATCTACATGATTCCTTTCTAATTTCACAAACAATGATTACTACCACATCTCCTGACACAGAATGCTCCTACCCATTATTATGCTCTCTTATACCTGTTCACAACCAACTACTTCCTGTAACACATCCTCTCACATATGATGTCTCTACCTTATCTCTGTCACCTTTACCTTTCTAATTTCACAACCAATTATTTCCAAACCATCTCTCCTTACATCTCCTATTTAATCTACTATCCTTTCTACTTTCTAACCATGCTTTCCAACATCTCCTACAATTTGAATCTCCTCTTTCTGTCTGACATTTTTACCTCTTCACAAACTAACTGATACTCTGTACACACTCTCTCAATTATATCCTAACATTTACCTGATCTCTTATTACCTCTTCACAATCACTGCATACTTCCTGTACAGCATCCTCCCTGACACAATATGTGAATGACTCTACCCTTATTACCTGTTCTGACAGTTTATCTGACCTCTTCACAAACCAACTGCATACTTCCTGTACAGCATCCTCCCTGACACAATATGTGAATGACTCTACCCTTATTACCTGTTCTGACAGTTTATCTAACCTCTTCACAAACCAACTGCATACTTCCTGTACAGCATCCTCCCTGACACAATATGTGAATGACTCTACCCTTATTACTGTTCTGACAGTTTATCTAACCTCTTCACAAACCAACTGCATACTTCCTGTACAGCATCCTCCCTGACACAGTATGTGAATGACTCTACCCTTATTACCTGTTCTGACAGTTTATCTAACCTCTTCACAAACCAACTGCATACTTCCTGTACAGCATCCTCCCTGACACAATATGTGAATGACTCTACCCTTATTACCTGTTCTGACAGTTTATCTAACCTCTTCACAAACCAACTGCATACTTCCTGTACAGCATCCTCCCTGATACAATATGTGAATGACTCTACCCTTATTACCTGTTCTGACAGTTTATCTAACCTCTTCACAAACCAACTGCATACTTCCTGTACAGCATCCTCCGTGACACAATATGTGAATGACTCTACCCTTATTACCTGTTCTGACAGTTTATCTAACCTCCTCACAAACCAACTGCATACTTCCTGTACAGCATCCTCCCTGACACAATATGTGAATGACTCTACCCTTATTACCTGTTCTGACAGTTTATCTAACCTCTTCACAAACCAACTGCATACTTCCTGTACAGCATCCTCCCTGACACAATATGTGAATGACTCTACCCTTATTACCTGTTCTGACAGTTTATCTGACCTCTTCACAAACCAACTGCATACTTCCTGTACAGCATCCTCCCTGACACAATATGTGAATGACTCCACCCTTGTTACCTGTTCTGACAGTTTATCTGACCTCTTCTCTATTACTCAGCACAGCTTCCTATCTGTAGCAAAAGGGCTAGCTGGCAACCAACTAATTCTAAATCCCAAAAAAGCAAATAACAAAAACCAATAAGGTATCCACAATAGAAATGTACTTTAATCAAATAATAAAAATACATTTGTCATTTTATTATTTTATTAAAGTACATTTCTATTGTGGCTGTCTTACTGATTTTTGCTATTTGCTTGTTTATTGCTTTCTCTAGTTTTGGCATCAAGGAGTTGCTGGTGGTTTTCTTTTGCTGTAAATCCCAAAAATAAAGCTGCTATTCTTTTTTCCAAAAACCCTCAATAACCTCAAAATAACCCTCACCATTTCTTCTCTCGACAATACCATCATACAACCTGACCCACGTGCTAAACTTCCTGATGTTATTATCAACGACCAATTAAAATTTGATACCCATATTCAGCACTGTATCAAAAATACCAATCAAAACCTCGGCCTACTCTACAGACATAAAAAATACCTAACCCCTGACTCTAGGCAGAA
>NW_025055979.1:0-7964 GCF_019279795.1 Protopterus annectens | reverse complement strand
ACAGCTGGCAGGAGCAGGATTATCATGTGACCAAAGATATAAATCCACTCCAACAAATTAATGCAAATGGTGGAGGTATAGACTTATAACACAGTGCTACCCACCTCTCTAGAACAAACAAGTTAAACAGTGTGATACACTGTCTGCCTTTAAAAAGGATAACTGTTTGAGTATTCATAAATTCATCCTTGGTATGAATGACCTGGCCCTTCTTGAAAAGGGAGGAAAGGCTTAAGGTGGGTACTAGCAAAGCTGAAATGTCCTTGCAGCTCAATTGATTTGCAATTCCTATGAGCATATGACATGTGACTAAGTCACATCCTTGTATGGAAGCAGAGGTTGTGGGCATAACATGCTTAGGCCTGCTTTCTTGATGACTCCTGGGTTACCTGCATGGAGTTGCAGTATGTAGGAGTTGGCAAAGAGTACATGCTGTCTTGTCCGCACTGAAGGCTGAGATCTTTTACAGTGTGTCAAGAAGACATGGACAAAAGGTATATATTACCTGGACCTGGAAAATATTAAGATACAACTAAACACCCTAATACTGGGTGATTTCAACTACCCTGCCATTAACTGGGAAAACTACTCGGGTACCAATACCTTTTCCCAACGGTTCTTGGAATTCATAAATTTCAACGCCCTGGATCAACTAAACCATTGTCCCACCAGGGGCTTCAATATCCTAGACCTGGTCATTACCAACATGGGAGACAGATGCACCACACCAGTGGTCACCCCCTCATTGGTCAGATCTGACCATAAGCAAATCACCCTTGACATCCACATCCCACCCCCCCCCACCCCCAGTAAGGAAACCTCCGTAAAAAACTTCTCCAAAGCCAACTTCATGCTACTGAAGTCAGAAGTCACAAACTTCATGACACCCATGCAGACGGGATCTGAAAGTTCGACTGCTGAATCCTACACTAAGGCACTGTACAAACACATCCACTCGTGCATGAATCGTGCCATCTCAAATAGAACCAAGATGCTCTCCTCCAAAAAATGGAAGCCAATCTTGTGGTCCCCTGCTATTAACAAACTATACAACAGAAGGAAGAAACTGGTGCAGAAAAGAGGAAAATCCCAGGATGCAAAAAACTCACTCACCAGCCTCAGTAAGAAGCTGAGATCCCTCATAAAATCCTCAAAAGCTAGTTACGAAAATAAAATTGCCAAAGATTCCAAAGACAACCACAAGGCATTCTATAGTTATGTCAAGAATCTAAATGGCATGCTCAGATCTGCTCCGAGCTACAGAAAAATGGCATTAAATATACTGATCCCAAATATATTGCCAATATCCTGGCAGATCGATTTAGTGCCAACTTCACCTTCCTCTCACCCCCTAAAGGGCCCATCTCAATACCAAAAGATTGCCACATTCTGGTAATCACGGCCACACAGGTAGAAACTGCACTCTCCAAAGCTAAGAATACAGCATCCATGGGACCAGATGACATCCCGGGCTGTGTACTACATGAACTACAAAATGAACTGGCACCTCACCTAAGTGTCATGTTTAATCATAGCCTCATCTCAGGCTTCGTGCCCACTGAGTGGCGCACAGCTACAGTTATCCCACTCCACAAGGGGGGATCCACCTTGGATCCCAGGAACTACCGTCCCATCAGTCTGACGAGCCAGATCACCGAGGGCATGGAATGCATTATCATGGAATTTATAAACAAAGACATTGGCAACCTTCAAACACTGGACCCCACCCAGTTTGGGTTCATGAAGGGCCGATCTTGTCTCCTGAACCTGACTGACTTCTTTGACTCAATCTCCAGAGCTGTGGACAAGGGTAAGGCAGTCCACACAGCCTATCTGGACCTCGCCAAGGCCTTCGACACCATCCCCCACTCTGGGATCATAGATAAACTTACTAAGCTGGGCATTAATCCCTACATCACTCGATGGGTTGCCAACTGGCTTACTGACAGAACCCAGACTGTAAAAGTAGCAGACTCCAAAACCAACTACAGACAAGTGACAAGTGGAGTACCTCAGGGTTCAGTCCTGGGACCACTCTTGTTTGGCATCTGGTTCTCTGAAGTACAGGCCAACACTAAGAGACTTTAACAAAGTTTGCAGATGACTGCAAACTGGGAGCCTTTAAATCCCAAATGATGGGATATTCTAAAAATCACAGAAACAGATGCCTGGTGCCAGAGCCATGGGCTCAAGCAATGCCATGAAATGTATAGTTATCCCTTTGGAAAAAACTTTCCCATGAATTACCAAAAGGTGGTAGTATACTAAACATCAAAAGTGTAATGAGAACTTAGGGACACAGGTGGACAGTGGTCTCACCATCAAAACCAATGCCACAACAGTCAGGAAATCCTTCTATATGGCACACCTCATCACTAAGGGCTTTTTATCCAGAAAAAGGAGGTCATTGTCCCCTGTACTCATCCTCATTAGACCCATTATGAGAAACCCCTTTGATATTCCCAAAGACATCTGCAACAGCTGGAAAGGCCACAGAAATACCTCACTAAAAGAATCACAGGCCTAAAGCAGATGCCATATGCTGACCCCCTTAAAACTCCCGCTATACTCTGTGGCAAGACTCAGGGATTTTGCTTAAATAAAACCATGTCAAACCCTGAGTTGTTGGACATGCTTCAAAAAAATCCCAAAGACCCAAAACCCCAGGGATCTAAATTGTCCACAATGAACAAAAAACTAATGGCTGCCCAGAACTCCCCCTACTCAGAATAGACTGCCCATACATGTCAAGAATCCTTTGGCCCCGTTAAAAGGCCAAATTTTTTTCATAAAGGGCCCATCTCAATACCAAAAAATTGCCCCATTCTGGTAATCCCCCCAGGTAAAAATGCACTCTCCAAAGCTAAGAATAACATCCATGGGACCAGATGACATCCCGGGGTCTACATGAACTAAAAAAGAACTGGCACCTCACCTGTGTCATGTTTAATCATAGCCTCATCTCAGGCTTTGCCCACTGAGTGGCCGCTACAGTTATCCCCCTCCAGGGGGGGTCCACCTTGGATCCCCGGAAAGCCCATCAGTTAGAGCCAGATCAGGGCATGGAATGCATTATCATGGAATTTATAAACAAAGACATTGGCAACCTTCAAACACTGGACCCCACCCAGTTTGGGTTCATGAAGGGCCGATCTTGTCTCCTGAACCTGACTGACTTCTTTGACTCAATCTCCAGAGCTGTGGACAAGGGTAAGGCAGTCCACACAGCCTATCTGGACCTCGCCAAGGCCTTCGACACCATCCCCCACTCTGGGATCATAGATAAACTTACTAAGCTGGGCATTAATCCCTACATCACTCGATGGGTTGCCAACTGGCTTACTGACAGAACCCAGACTGTAAAAGTAGCAGACTCCAAATCCAACTCCAGACAAGTGACAAGTGGAGTACCTCAGGGTTCAGTCCTGGGACCACTCTTGTTTGGCATCTGGTTCTCTGAAGTACAGGCCAACACTAAGAGACTCTGGCTAACAAAGTTTGCAGATGACTGCAAACTGGGAGCCATTATTGAATCCCCAAATGATGTGGATATTCTACAAAAGGGCCTCACAGAAACAGATGCCTGGTGCCAGAGCCATGGGCTCAAGCTTAATGCCATGAAATGTATAGTTATCCCCTTTGGAAAAAAACATGTACCCATGAATTACCACATAGGTGGTAGTATACTAAACATCGAAAGTGTAATGAGAGACTTAGGGACACAGGTGGACAGTGGTCTCACCATCGATAACCACATCGCCACAACAGTCAGGAAATCCTTCTATATGGCACACCTCATCACTAAGGGCTTTTCATTCAGAAAAAAGGAGGTCATTGTCCCACTGTACTCATCCCTCATTAGACCCATTATGAGTATAATGCCCCATTTGATATGTACCTCACAAGACATCTGCAACAGCTGGAAAGGCCACAGAAATACCTCACTAAAAGAATCACAGGCCTAAAGCAGATGCCATATGCTGACCACCTTAAAAACTCCAGCTATACTCTGTGGCATATCGTCTACTCAGAGGCGATCTCTGCTTAACATACAAGCCATGTCAAACCCTGAGTTGTTGGACATGCTTCACTTAAAGAAATCCCAATCCCTCAGAGCCACACGCTCCAGGGATCTAAACCTTGTCATCACAATGAACAAAACATGCTGGAGGGATAGGTTCCTGACCCAGAGACTCCCCATACTCTAGAATAGACTGCCCATACATGTCAAGCAGAGCGCCTCCTTGGCCCTGTTCAAAAGGAACCTTGATGATTGGATGGGAGATAGGAATGTCACCCCGGGAATCATGTCAGTCGCCCTGCTAGACAGGGGTCCAGGGAAGTTAATATTGTGGGAAGAACTATCCAGGGAAATGTTATGGCTAGGTTTAGCTAGGATAGCCTAGTACCAACCTATGAACCTATGAACCTATATCCATGGTATTTTTACAGACAGTCTGTGCACTTGTGAGTGCATTTCAATACCATAACATGTTTACATGACTACAAGAAAAAAATATATCAGTCAAAATACTTAAATGTTCATAGGTTCGTAGGTTGGTAGTAGGCTATCGGCTCTAGGGGCTATACAAGCCTAGCCATAACAATTCCCTGGCTATTTCTTCCCACAGTATTTATCTCCATGGACCCCTACTTTTATGTTTCAGGCCATCTTGAGATGCCAGTTTCTGTAAGCTTAACCCAACTCCTACATTTAGAGGTTTTGGTTCTTGCAGGGGAAGCACATAATTAAAATTAATATTTGTTTTTCCTGTCATGCCAACCTCTGTTTCTCAGCTCTGCTCTTGGGCAGCTGATATTTGTGGTTTCCCAGATTTTCACTTAAAATAATTTTTCACTTCTGTTCCAAGTGTGTTACAAACCTATAAATATGGCACCTGCAATGGTATATGTAGCTTTATTATCATTTTCAGCAGATATCAATCTCCACTGAAAATTCAGTTTCTTAAAGTTTGTCACATTAAGTAAAACTGACTAAATATATAAAAAAACAGTTACATAATTCTCAATTTGTAGTAAGAGAAGCCTGAGTTGGTTTGCATGTGAATTATTCTAAAATTGCTACGGTCATCCTTGACTTTCTGTTGTGTTTTGGTCTTGGACATACTGGGTTAAACAATGGGTGCCAGCAGAGGTGAAAATGGCCATATCCAACTTGATGAGGTACTAAATGCATTGGTTTCTGGCTCTGCACTGACTTTCATTTCATTGAATGAGAGATTTAAATGCTGAGTAGTTTAAAATGTCTTATGCATTTCAATGTATTTATCACAATGTGTTAAGCAGTGTAATCTACTTATGCATTCATTACAAAGTAGTAAAGTCAGATATTATCTAGGTGCATCATGGAGAAACAAGGCTTGGTTTAATTGTTTGGAAGTGGGTATGTTTTTTTTTATGGAAAAATACGTTACTTTCTACAGAAGTCTGCTCAGCAGTGGAACTCACAGTCATAAGGGAAGGTTGGACAAGAGGTCAGTGCAGCCTTTTTTATTAAATTACTTTTTTAAAGAACTTTACTTTTGTGGTTGGTGACAGTTGGATTATAAATGACTGTCACAAATTGCTATAGTGACTTGAATTTTGGAGTAAGTTTTACAGATAATGGCTATAGTCTGCTGTTTCTGCTGTTCTGCATTGTCTGTGCAAGTCATCTGCAGAAGCAGTCAGCTTTATAGGAGATGGTTTCTTGAAGAATTAATGGGAGTTGTTTAGACTACACACTTGGACATTACAGGTTAAAGTTAAACTAGTATAATGCATACAGGAATTGCACTATGAAGTTTGGGAAAATAATTTATTACATATCTAGATAAAGTTAAAAAGTGAGTATAAAAGGGGGTTAAGGAGGTGTAAGTTATGAGTAGAAACTTGTTCATATTTAGGAATATTATTATCATGAAGTTGAGCAAAAACAGAGACAGATTTTGGCTAAGAACTATTTCAGAATGGTTTTTCAGGACGGATATAGTTAAGGAGTCCCAGGCCTTAGCAACATTGTATAAATATAGATCATGACCAGCAGATTTGATAGGGTTGTGGACAGAAACATTTTTTTTTCACTAGGTCATAATGATGGAGTACAAACATAGTTGTATAGAATGGTATTTAGTGCTAAACAAGCAGATTATTGCTGGCTAATGTTGTAGGTGGGAAGAAGCTCTGTATATGTTAGTTATTTTCCTCTTATATGGTGTCCAAATCTTTATCAATATTCAGTCCACCTTGAAAACCAAAGTAGACTCATGCTACAATAAGGCTGCTAAATTTGTAGCAAATGCAAAATTTTCAGCCTACCACTGTGCATTGCTACATCAATTAAACTTGACTCAAACCTCCTCACTATCTCACTTATTTACAACTAACTACACACGTAAATTTACATATAAACCATCCGTCTGCCATTCTCCTTCTTCCTTACTGACCATCTATCACCCAAGCTGACCTCTTAGATTAGAAAACAAACTGCTACCCAAAGTAGAAAAGCCAAATCTCTCAACTGGATAGATGTTCTATTCTTTTACTGTCTCAGAATTATGGAACTCCCTCCCATCTTCTATCAGAACCACCAGCAATCCTGCTCTCTTTAGAAACTCCTCAGACAACACCTCTCCCCTCTCTGGCTATGTACATGCCTAACACAGCACTCTCCCAACACCTGATTTCTTTCCATCACAACCCCTTACCTAATTCCTCCTCTACACTTCCATAATGCAAATATGTTCTATAAATCTGCACTTTTATGCCCATATATTCTAAGCATTGTTGACTATACTTAGTCTGCAATGCCTGTTATTTGTGTATGTAACTATTTAATCTATGTGGAGCTTTTCTCCTGGGCCTTCACTGAAAATGGGCTCACTTAAGCCCAGTGGATCATCCCGGTAAACAAATGCAATAAATAAATAAATAAATAGCATAGTTCTAACCAGTTTAGGTTTCGTGTGTACAGTAGTGGCTTTGAAAGGTTCGTGGTGGGCATAGCATGTAAAATCACAGTGAGACGCTGACGTTCGACTCTCAGTTAGAGTGTTTTCTGTGTGGTAACATGCGTGAATGGTACCTTCTTGAAGGTTGTTGTTAGGTCTGGCAACTGAGGATGTAAAAATCAACTGCCTAGCATTAGTGGACCGGAGTTGCTGTGGTGACTAACCGAAAAGCCAGAAGACACAACAACATTTACTGCAAATTTAGACACTTTATTATAGCACTGGTCAAATTTTGCTTTTAGTGATGCCTGGAGGTTAGTAAGAATGGATGCTTCATAAACTAATGAAGGAGGTTAAGTACTGGTAAGTACTGTTAATTGTGTTGGTGAGAAAGTTTTGGATCTCTAAAGCCTTCCAAGTTTTGGTGAGTTTATTTATGCATTTTGTATGTGCATGTCAAATGTAAGATTATAAGTTCAACGTAAGTACTAGGCTAACTGGTCTTGCCAATTGTACTAGCTAATTTCCTTTTGTATTTGAAATAACCTATACCACTTGGTTATAGATTGGCCTTACCGGTCCTGTGGTTGATAAATATTACATCTAATGAGAATAACTGGGATCATACCATAGATAATTTGAGTGGACCCATGCCTAGGATTAAGTATTTAGGAACTGCATCTGCCCATTTGCAGTCCATAGGGCAGTTCTGGGGTAAATTTGCCATCCAGATAAGTTTCACTTGAAAATGAATATAGATGAACTTTGTATGATTGTGGATGGAGAGTCTTTTCCACAGCAGCAATATAGGTTCATAGGTTTATAGGTAGGTACTGGGCTATCTGCCTGAAGGCATATATTAGCCCAGCCATGTTGTGTAGTATTCACCACCCCTTTGGTTAGTTCCCTAGGCCCTTGATCTAGCAGTTAGTACCCTTGGCCCCTATCTAGTAGAGCTATTGGTATGATCCCTGGTGTGAACTTTCTGTTACCCATCTCATCAAGGTTCCTCTT
>NW_025055978.1:0-8087 GCF_019279795.1 Protopterus annectens | reverse complement strand
GACTTAGGACCTTTACAAACTAGGCTACTTGGAAAGCCTGTGGAAAGGAATACATATGTCCATCACACAAGCATGCACCCTCCTTTTATGTTTAATAATGTTATAATCAAATGAAAAGCACTGCTAGATTAAATACTAATGATGGAGAAATGTTATGTCAGATTGAGAATATTGCCAATGACTTTCTCCACAGGGGTTATAATACAAATGAAGCCAATAACACAAAAAAACGTAATTATCAAAAGGCAGATTTCTGATACTAAGCTGATTTCTTCTAATTATATCAAAGAAACTAGTATTAAATGAATGAGAAACAACATTTTAAAAGGTGCAAGCTTACTTTTAACCAAAATGCTAATGCAGTCAAAAATATTATCACTACTGTCATTCATCTATTCAAGATCAAACAGACGAGTCTTTGTGGAGTCTGTTCAAGCAGCTTTATTATGTACAAACACATCAGGATTGAGGCTTAATGACTCTAATTTAGATAAACTTGTATACAAACTAGCTATTACACTCATACATTCTCACTCTGTGGCTGCACTCTCAAAATGTCACTGAAGCTATCACGTGCTTGCTATTTATATGTACATTCTGTCCTTGAAACTCTTCTTAGGGATACAGCACACACACACACTGTTCTACAACTACGTACTGGCCAATTATGTCTTCTGACCCTGAGATAAAGAAGTTTATAGGTGACCAGTTTTTGGCTATAAAAGATGTAATAATCTCAAAAATCAATTATATTACAAGGAACAGTCCAGAAATAATTTCTCATTTAAGACTAACAAAACAGAGACCTCAAAATGTAATACATGTGCCCATTGTGTTGATATTAACACTGAAAAGACTTTCATTCATCCTGTGACTGGCAAGCCTTTTTATGCATGTGCACTTGTGAATTGTGGTACAAGGAATGTTATACATTCAGCCATATGTCAATCCTGTAACACATATTATGTTGGGAAAACTAATAGGAGATTTAAGGATCATATAAAGTAGCCATCTCTCAGATATTAACAGGAAATTATGTACTGATGCACTTTATAAACATATTCATGATTATGATTCAACACACTATTTTAAGTTTTTGATTTTATCAAAATGAAATGAATCTATACATGGGGGAGACTTAGTAAAACATACTGAGCTGGAAGAATAAAAATGGATTTTGAGACTCAGAGCATATATTGCACCAGACCTAAATGAAGCTATTTCTATAAAACCTTGGTTCACAGGTGTGCACTAGGCTAATGGCCCTGGGGCCTTTACAAGCCTAGCCCATTGAAGTGTCCTGTCATTGTGCCACCCGACATTAGATCCCAGTGCCTCTATCAAGTAGAGCCACTGGAGTGATCCCTGGGGTGAACTTTCCATTTCCCATCCACTCATCAAGATTTCTCTTGAAGGGGGCTAGTGAGGTGCTCTGCTTGACATGTATGGGAAGTCTATTCCAGAGCATGGACAGTGTCTGGGTTATGAACCTGTCCCTCCAGCATGTTCTGTTGATTGTGGTAATGAGACTGAGGTCTCTGGAGCATGTGGTGTGGAGGGATTGGGATTTCTTTAGATGTAGCATTTCTAACAGAGCTGGGTCAGACATGGCTTTGTAAGTCAAGCAGAGATCGCCTCTTAGTAGACGATATGAGACAGAGAATAGCTGGAGTTTTTTTAGTCTGTTTCTGTAGGACATGTATTTAAGGCCTACAATCATGTTTGTGAGGTATTTCTGTGGCCTCTCCAGCTGTTGCAGGTGTCTAGTGAGGCACATGCCAAATGGGGCATTACACTCTATGACTGGTCTAATGAGGGAAGTGTAGAGAGAAATGATGGCCTCTTTCTTCTTGAATGCAAAGCCCTTGGTAATGAGATGGGCCACATAGAAGGACTTTCTGACCACAGTGGCAATGTGGTGGTCGAAGGAGAGGTTGCTGTCAATCTGTGTCTCCAGATCTCTTATAATGCCTTCAGTGTTCAGTGGGCTCCCATCGATGTGGTAATTAGTGGGAACTGAGTTTTTCCCAAAGGGGATGATGATGCATTTTTTGGCATTAAGCTTAAGGCCGTGGTTTCAACACCAGCCATTGGTCTCAGTGAAGCCTTTCTGTAGGATGCCTGTATCATCTGGGGAGTTAATAATGGCTCCCAGCTTGCAGTTGTCTGCAAATTTGGTCAGCCAGATTTCCTCCGTGTTGGCCTGGACATCTGAGAAGTAGAAGCCAAACAGGAGAGGACTAAGGACTTATCCCTGAGGGACTCCACTCGTGATTGGTAGGCAGTCTGACTTGGAATCCACTACCTTTACACTGTGGGTTCTATCTGTGAGCCAATTTGCAACCCATGAAAAGATGTACGGGTTGATGCCTAGTTTGCTGAGTTTATCAATAATTCTTGAGTGAGGAATGGTATCAAAGGCCTTGACCAGATCGAGGTAGGCTGTATGAACTGCCTTACCTTCAGCCACCACTCTGGGGACTGTCTCAAAGAAGTCAACCAGGATGAGCAGGCATGATCTACCTTTCACAAAACCAAACTGCGTGGGATATAGAGTTTGGAGATTCCCTATATCCCTGTTAATTAGGTCTATGATGATGAGCTCCATAGCCTTACATATCAGACTCATCAGGCTAATGGGGTGATAATTTCCAGGGTGTGTAGTCGCTCCTCCTTTATGGAGAGGGATGATTGTAGCAGTGCACCATTCAGTAGGGACAAAGCCTGAGATGAGGCTGTGAGTGAAAGAGCACAGATGTGGTGCCAGTTCACTTTGTAATTAATGTAGAACACAGCCAGGGATATTGTTGGGTTACATGGAAGCTGTATTCTTGGCCTTGGATAATGCAGCTCTAATCTGTGCTGCAGTAATCCTGGGTACCTGGCCTTCTTCTGGTATTGAGATTGGTCCTTTAGGGGGGAGATGGGGAGTAAAGTTGTCACTGAATCTGTTGGTCAGTATGTTGGCAGTATCTGTTGGATCAGTATAGGAGGTACCATTGTGCAGTAACTCAGAGCAAATCTGGGTATTGCCATGGAGATTCTTGATATAACTATAGAAGGTTTTGTGGTTGTTTTTATTGTCTGATGCAATTCTGCCTTCATAGCTGGCTTTAGAGAATTTGATGAGGGTATTAAGGCTAATATGGGAATTTTTCCAGTCTCGGTACTTCACGTTTTACTGCAACTGTTTCTTCCTTCTCTTGTAGAGTTTATTAATGGCAGAGGACCATCAGACTGGCTTTCTTTTTTTCGAGGAGAGTGTCTTGGTTCTGTTGGGTATGGCTAGTTCCATGCATTTATATATGTGTTCGTACTGTGCATTGGTGTATGATGTGGCAGTCATGCATCTATTTTCCATTAGCATGGGTGCTGTGAAGTTAGCCACCTTTGTTTTTAGGAGTCCAAAGTCAGCTTTGGAGAAGTTTTTCATGGTGGATACCTTTGCAGGAGTGTGTGGGTGAGATGTGGATTTCCATGGTGATTAGTTTGTGGTCAGATCTAACTAGGGAGGAACTGACTATTGGTATATAGCAATGGTTGCCCATATTAGTAATAACCAGGTCAAGGATGTTGCTTCCTCTAGTGGTGGTAAGAACGAGTTGGTACAGGGCATTGGAAATATTGAATTCCAGGAAGCGTTGGGCCAGTGCATTGTTGCATGAGTAGTTTTCCCAGTGGATGAAGGGGTAGTTGAAGTCACCTAGCATGAGAGTGTTGGGTTGGATCTTAATAGTTTCCAGAGTGCTTAGGAATGTGGAGTGAGAGTCTTGGGACATGGTTGGGGGCCTATAGCAGGCTATGGCCTGAATCATCATCTTACCCAATGTTAAAACAGTTACAGCATCAGGTTTGATTTTTATCATGTGATCTTATGTGAATTATTTTATCATGTGACTTTGATTTTGGATTACTTAAACAGATTTAGTTCTGTTTCTGTTATTGCCTGAAGATGCTTTTTAAGGGAAACTGCTAAGGTTGCATAATAAACTTTGGAATTTATCCCAGGATTCTTGGATTTTATCTTTGCTAGTGTGATTCCAGTGAATTTGTTTCCTTTGCCTTTTCATCTTTATATGATAGTATGCATCCTGATGGTCTATTGAGCACATCCAGTCATCCTTGCCCAAAAAAAGGGAGAATGGACTGAACCGTGACCATCCAAAACTTGGTTCTTTGAACTGTCTTGTTTAGCTTGGTGAGATCTAGAATTGGCCTGTTATCTTAGGCACTAAAAAGAACTTTGTGTAAGTTCTGGATTCTGTCTGGTGTGGTGGAATTTCCTGGATGACACTTTTTTTCTAGCAGATTTTGTATTTAAATTGCTGTTTGTTCCCTCTGACTGGGTGGAACACTGGGGATTGGTGGTGGATGGGAAAAGGGTATTATATATCCTCTGAAAATAATCCTCTGCACCCAAGTATCTTTTGTTGTATCCAGCCAGGCTCTCTGGTGCAGGAATAATTGTCCACCAACTGCCACCAGACATGGGCAATTGGGCCTCCTTTCAGGAGCACTGGTAGAGTTTGTCAAAGAGTGAATCTCTGGAACACTGATTCTGCGGGCCATCTCTGCTGCATGGGGGGCGATGACCATTGGAGTTTCCTCCTCTGCCTCTGGGGGAACCTCCTCCATGTGTGTCCTGGAAAGGAACCTGAGAGTTTTTGAACCACATTTCCTGACCACCCCACTGATTCCTGTAAAAGATTTGTTGAGGGGTTGAAAAACGGACGCCCATGGTAGACAGGGTCTTTCCATCCTTCTCACACCTGGATAGATTGTCCTTTACCTTGGGGCCAAATAAATATGTTCCATCAAAGGCGACATTCACAAAACAGGAGTTGAAGGTTTCCACAAACTCACAAAGGTGCATCCAGGCATGTCTACTTATGGAAATGTCTGAACCCCCTACCCTTGAGGTTCCCTTTGCAATGTTTGAGATCAACCACATGGATGAATTTGATATGGACTTAAGGGTAGTCAGCTGGGAATTTCCAGAGGCCTGAACTTCCTTAGAAACAGCACCCGAGAGGGAATTTGATAAGTCATTAACCAAATCCCTTTGTAATCTTGTAAAATGTTCCGAGTAGTTGAGAGACCTCAGGGCAAATGTGGATGAGTCATATACATGTTTCCCAAATCTGTCCATCACCTACGACTCCCTGTTGGGGGATGGACAGTGAAACTTTCTTTGGTTAGTTCCTTCTTAGTGGCCACTACAATGACAATGTCATCAACAGGAACCCCTTTACTCCAGAACTGCCTGTCCATTGGTAGTGCCATAATCCAGTCCGGTCTCTGAGGATTAGGTTCTATGGTGTCTGGATCCTTCCACACCCACTGTGAGATCAAGCCAAGGAGCTTATCAGTGGGTGGAGTCACCCAGAAGGTAGAAAGTCTGGTACCAAAAGCCTCCAGGAGAACAGATTCTTCAGATGTAGGGTTACTGGACCTCTAGCCACCTCTCTGTTTAAGGATTTCTAGGATGTCTCCAAAGGAGACATCTTCAGGAGATGACCTTGGGGACCCTTTGCCCTCATCAAAATATGTGTCTTCAGTGACAGACTCCTCTGCACATTCTCTTCTTAGGGACCTCCTTGGTGGGATGTTCCAAGGAAGTATCAAAAGAGGCAATTACAATTCCCTGGGTGGGAACCTGGGGTAATGGTACTGGTTGCACCTGAGGAAGGAGATGGTGAGATTATGAGCACTGAAACATGATGGTAGAATATTTAGGATCTGAGGGGGATGGCTACATCTGATCTGTTGGAGCAGAAAACACCCTCTTCACAGATTTGAAGGCAGAGTGGTTTGGTGGAGGGAAGGATGTCAGATCTGAGAAAACAAGCTTCTGATCTGTAGTACCCCCGCCCCGAGGCCAAACCCTCTAAAGTGGAAGCCGGAGCTCAGCTGTTCAGTGCAGAGGCTCTGAGGTGCAAAGATGGCTCCATAAGCTTCAGAGTTGAATGCAGCACCTTGGATCTGACAGGCAGACAACTGCTATAGGAGTTCCCTGGATCCAGCTAGAACAGAGCACTCAGGGAAACCCACAGATTGGAGGATGGGGTTATCGAGTCAGATGGAAACGAATGGCTCAGATCTGAAAACTCTGAAACCGCTAAAGGGTCAGAGGAGGAACCTGTAAAGGGGGGGGTGTAGATGCGTGTCCTGACTCAAGGAGGTACGATAAAAGGGATACCAATCTGACCCTGAGTCAGAAGAATCTTCCTCACCACTCTCTTTACATCTTCTGTCAGGCTTCTAGATGATTGTGTGCACTAGATAGATGGAGATTTTGGGCTCTCCTAGAATGATGAAGGTACTCTGAGAGGGAATCCAAGGAAGGGGAGTATCTTGTACTGGATAATGGTTTCAATTTTGTTAGAGTCGGATCCAGGAAAGTCAGATCCAAGGTCTCTGACTTCCTGGAATCCGACATAGATGTCATCAGATCCGATATGGTCTGGTCAAGAGATTTAAATGTTGTCAGATTTGAAAGTTTGGACAGATCCCGTAACTTAGACTTTTTAGAATCCGGGGTTGAGACTGGATCGTAGGAGGACCTCTTCTACAGGAATATGAAGCCAAAGAAGAAGACGACAGCTTAGAGGAAGAGGGTTTCTTTTCTTTATCTTGGTTGAAGAACCTTCCAAAATAGCTTTTCCAAAGGAGGAAGGGAAAAGACTCTTCAGGATGAGTTTGTTCTTATGCTCCACTAAAGCATGAGGACTGAATCCTTGAGATATGGAGCAGGTCTCTTGGAAGTTGAGAATGCCCAAACAATAAACGCATGAAGTGTGGGCATCAAAAAACAGGCATTTTATGTCCATATGTTGAGCACTTTTTATAGCCAGCTGGTGTATCTGACATTTTAAGAAAAGGAGACAAGTTATTCTAATTGACAGCAAATTCAGACAGGAAAGGTTTTTTCTAAATAGAAAAGTACAAGAAAAATAAGGAAAAATGCTACCAATAATGGTATTAAGAACTATGACTATTATAGGAGAGAAAATGAGATACTAACGATAGTAAGTAAGGTGTACGGTAGAAGAGGAAAGAGAAAGCAGAAATTGAAAAAGAAAATATATATAAATCTCTACATCAATAGTAAGGTGACAGGTAATGGATTTATCAGAAAGAAATCCTAGTAAAAATATGAGTGGAAATATAAGATTTCAGCACTTATCTCCAACGAAGCTCGACAGAGAGTTGGACGACCACATCTTTTGCTGGAAGCGGCAAACGAGATCTGAGGTAACGAGTTGGTGGATTGTGGGTAAGGGAGAAGCTTGAGAAGTTTTGGCTGCCACTTATTTCAGCAATGGCCGAGTTGAATCTGAAGGATTGGATCTGAACCCATCAGCTGTGGACAGAATGACAACTGACAATGTCAGATCTGATGTCTAAGAACAAGAAGGAACTGACTCAGCAGAGGAAAAATTCCCTCCACAGCTTGAACAAGCAATCAGAAATCTTGTAAAGTCCTCTGAAGCTAATTATAAAGGTAAAACAGCATCCCTATCTAAAGATAATCAAAATATATTCTTCAACTACATCTGAAATCTAAAAGGGAATTCCCAGCTATGTGCCAAACTGGTAGTAGATGGTACCACTCAAACTATACCGGAAGAAATTGCCAACTTGAAAGCTGACAGATTTGGCACAAACTTCACCCCCAGTCCCCACCAGCCAAAGTCACGGTCTAAAACTAAACAAGTGCATTATTATCTCCCTTTGGCAAAGCGGAATTCCATCTTTTAAAACAAGAAAACAAAAAAACATAATGCCATCATTCGGGAAATGCCAGATCATGTTATTTCATTATAGAGTTGCAGAGGTACTCAAAATTGTACCTTAAGTGCAGCCACAAATCAAGCTAAAAATGTTCATCACAAGAAATGAAATACAAAAGTATGTGCTGGAAGTTAATAGATGGTGTGTTCGAATGTAAATACTTCTATAATATGCTTTGAACATCAGTTTGCATAGGAAAAGTTGCTGAGTGTGAAAACTGCTACAATGTAACATCAATATTCCTTTCTTAAAGTGCCTGACCTCTATAAGTTAAATGAACATTCCATTATCTA
>NW_025055977.1:0-7263 GCF_019279795.1 Protopterus annectens | reverse complement strand
CACCCCTTAAGGTTCATAGGTTCAGTACTAGGCTATCTGCCCTAGGCATTTATAAGCCTAGCCAGAGTGTGTGGCTTACACCACCCCTTAGGATGAGAATACTACGCCCTTTAGGGTTTAGTTTACTATGCCTCTGTCTAGTAGTACACAGAGATGACCCCGGGTAAACCTAGATCTCCCATCCACTCGAGATTTCTCTTGAATAGAGTCAGTGAGGGGCTCTGCCTAACATGGACTGGGATTCTTTTCCAGAGTGTGGGGAGCCTCTGGGTTATGAATCTGTCCCTCCAGCATCCTATTTATTTCTGTGTTGAGGTTTAAGTCACTTGTTCTCATGGCTCTGATGGATTTGGATTTTCTGAGGTGGAGCATGTCCATTAATTCAGGATTGGACATGGCCTTGTACGTCAGGCACAGATCACCTCTGAGTAGGCAGTATGCGACTGAATAGAGCTGGAGTTTTTTCAGTCGGGCAGCATATGACATATGTTTAAGACCCTTTATCCTCTTGGTGAGGAACTTTTGGGGTCTTTCCAACTGCTGCAGGTGTCGGGTGAGATACATCCCAAATGGGGCATTGTACTCAATCATTGGCCTGATAAGAGAAGAGTAGAGGGGCACAATGACCTCTCTTGATCTAGATGTGAAACCCTTCATGATAAGGTGGGCAATATAGAAGGTCTTCCTAACCACTTTGGCAATGTGAGTGTCAAATGAGAGGTTACTGTCAACCTGGGTCCCTAGGTCCCTGATTACCTCTTCCATACTTAATGGATTACCGCCTATGTGGTAATTTGTCGGTACCTTTTTTTTTCCCAAAGGGTATGACTATACATTTATTGGCGTTCAGCTTAAGGCCATGGCTCTGGCACCAATTATCCATTTCTATGAGGCCTCTCTGGAGGATGTTTGTGTCCACTGGAGTATCAATTATGGCGCCCAGTTTGCAGTCATCTGCGAACTTTGTCAGCCACAATCCTCCTATGTTTGCCTGTACCTTGGAAAAATAAATGCCGAACAAGAGGGGTCCCAGGACTGAGCCCTGTGGGACACCGCCAGACTGGCTTAGAGTCCGACATAGCTCCAGCAACTTTGACCCTGTGGGTTCTGTCCTTGAGCCAGTTTGCAACCCATCTTGTGACATATGGGTTTACATTTAAGCTGGTGAGTTTGTCTATGATGCCCGAGTGGGGTATTGTGTCAAAGGCTTTTGCAAGGTCAAGGTAGGCTGTGTGAACTGCCTTACCTTCATCAATGGCCTTAGTGACTGTTTCAAAAAAGTCGACCAAGTTCAAAAGGCAGGATCTGCCCTTGACAAAGCCAAATTGGGTAGGATCCAATGTCTGTAGGTCCCCAATGTCTTTGTTTATGAGTTCCATAATGATCCTCTCCATAGCTTTGCAGACCAGGCTTCAAGCTTATGGGGTAATTTCCAGGGTCCTAGAAGCACCACCTTTGTGAAGTGGGACCACTGTTGCCGTACGCCACTCTTTGGGTACGTATCCTGTAGTAAGGCTAAGATTAAACAGCAGCCTTATGTGTGGGTTTAGTTCCTCTTGAGTTCATGTAGCACACAGCCCAGGACACCATCCAGTCCCATTGATGCTGTGTTTTAGCTTTAGAGAGGGCGGCTCTCACCTGGGCATCTGAGATGTTAGGGAGGCTACACTCTGCTGGGATAGTTATTTCTCCTTTTGGAGGGGAGGGGGAGGAGAAATTAGCACTAAACCAGTCTGCCAGAATGTTGGCAATGTCAGTGGGTTCAGTGTATTTTGTGTCATTTTGGACTAACTCTGAGCATATCTGGGAGTTTCCACCCAGGTTTCTAACATAGCTAAAGAAGGCCTTGTGATTGTCTTTGTGTCTTTTGTGATTTTTCTCTCAAAGTTGGCCTTGGATGATTTTATGAGTGATCGTAGGTTTTTGCTAGTACTGATCAGAGATGCCTTCCCTTTTAGGGATTTTGCTCTGTCATGTAGTAGCTTCCTCCTCCTGTTGTAAAGTTTGTTTATGGCTGGGGTCCACCAGACCGGCCTGCCTTTGGGGAATGGGTCTTGGTTTTATTTGGGATTGCATGATCCATGCATTCTTGAAGGTGCCCATAGAAGGCTTGCAAAGGATTCAGCAGTGTGGGTTGTGATTTCCACTGGCCCAGGGGCCTTGAAGGATACCACTTCAGTCTTAAGAAGTGTGAAGTTTGCTTTTGAGAAGTTCTTCACTGTGGTCTTTGTGCAGGGGTGGGGTGGGATGTGGATTTCCAGTGAGATTAATTTATGGTCTGATCTTACCAAAGAGGGATATACTCCTGTGGAGCATTTTGTCCCCATGTTTGTGATGATCAGGTCTAGTATATTGTCTCCTCTTGTGGGAATGGTGACTAGTTGTTCCATTGCATTTGACTTTATGAATTCTAGAACCTTTGGGCTAGGGTGTTGGGGCTTGAGTAATGTTCCCAGTCTATGTTTGGGTAGTTGAAGTCTCCCAAAATGATGGTATTTGGAGAGACATTCATACTCTCCAGTGTCTTCAGGAAGGCTGTGTGGGTTCCTGGTTTGAGAGGGTGGTCTGTAGCATGCTACAAACTGTAAGGCAGTTTTGCCTATGGTAGTTGCACCTGGATAGTCTCCGATGCTTCTGCCACTAACCTGGAGGTGTGGGTATCTTTGATGAAAATGGATACTCCTCCTTTGTGGTTGGGTCCAAGTTTTGGGCCGGAAAGCATGATATGAGGAAAAACCTGATAGTGCTGGGGTGCTCTCAGGAGCCGTGATCCAGGTTTCAGTCACTGCACAGACATCGATGTTCTCCATACTGAGGAGGGCTTGGGGGCATGCATCTTGAGGTTTAGACTTCTGGCATTGAGCAGCATTACCCTTATTTTTTTCCACTTGTGTTTTCTAGGAGGTAGGTTTGTCATTTGACCCCCAAAAAGGCACTATGGGGTGGCAAGAGCCTTGGCCAATATCCGGAAGCCCAGGGTGACAGGTGCCCACCCCTAAAGCAGCGTGGCTTGTCAAGTTCATCCCAAGCAGACAGACATTGGACCCCCTTAGAATGACACCAGTAATTAAGCCAATTGTTAAAACTGATCATTTTGTCTTTGTACTGTGGCATCTTCTTGGTGAGGGTAAGATCTGCTCAGGGTCAGGGTCATACCGGCCTGGGCAAATAATCAGGGGCCCCTTATGTCTTTTTTCATGTAGTCCAGGGAGGCATCTCAGGTCTTTTCACACCGCATGTACAATGACTGAGTCATATTTGTACTTGCTGTGGGGGACCTGAGTGCTTGTGTTATGTGGATTCTAGCTACAGGCAGCTTACTGTGCCCTTTTTCCTTGTTCAGTCTGGTGAGGGGGCGTCAGTGTGTCTGACTATGGAGTCACCTATTACAAGTGTGTCTGGCATGTTTTTTGGGCCCTTTAATGTGACTGTTTAGCACACTGACTTTGTGAACTATGTGTTGCATGTGCTATGTCTTGAGGTGGTGGTTGTTTTGGTGTCTGCTTTGGAGGCCTCTGTTGTTTTGGTAGATTTTTTAAACAGCCCCCGTATTTTTTGTTTATGTGTTTGGTTTGCTTTTTGATAGTTCTATGTGAGACTGGGTTTGTGGGTGTGGACCCCCCTCCTGACTGGTCTTGCCAGTACTGAATTGAGAGAGCTCAGCCTCCAGTTTGGCTATTAGTTGCATCTCTCATATATTTGTATTTGTTGGGAGGAGGAGAGGGGTCTGTGTACATGAGGCAATTGTAACATTGCCTCAAGTTCAGATTCACCAGCTGAACAGGAGAGCCAGCAACTGACCCCTTACATGCTAGAAATAGTGAAAAAAATTGCTGTGTAACTGAGTCAGAAAGGACCTATAGGGAATGGTACTCAACAGAATTTAGGTGAATGAAGTACTTTTTTGTTTAAGAGTGCTTTACCTGTATAAAAAAGCTTTAGGAGCAAGTGCTGAGCTTTTCAGATAGAGTATAGGCTGTTTAGATTGCAAGTAGAACAGTTCTAAGGGAAAATGAAGAGCAGATTTTGGAGGAAAAGTTTAACCTTGAAATGTGCTTCATCAAAAAGAAACCATGCAAAGGTGGATTTTAAGCAGTGAACTAAAAAAAGGAATGGTCCCAAACAACCAATTTGCAGCTTCTTGTGCTGAGGTTTAAAAAGGTAGGGCTCAACCCCCACTAGTGAGCAAAGAAACTTCCTTCTATCCAAAAATAATGGACAACACAGGAACTAACCACAGCCCAGAATACGCAATGCCTGTATACTGGTCTAAACTAGTGAGAAAAGGGGAAAAAAAGGATTTTTTTTGTAGAAATACACAGAAAATGCAAAACAGTGATAAATTAGTTACACAGGCTACACACTTTAGTGGGCAGCCCACAAAAAAAAACAAACAAAAAAGCAAACTTTTATTAAAAAAAATGTAACTTTAATGCAGATTTAAAATAAATGCAGTAATCAGAAAAAAAAGTTCAGGCTAGTTTAAAGTAAGCAACAGAAGCTATTTCCAGTGAAAAAAAACAAATATACTTAAATCCAGAAGGTAATCGCCAGTTCCTTGCTGCAGGACCACTCTTGTGGAGCTTGTCTGAGCAGTATAGCCAGAAAAAAAAAGCGGATTTTAAGCAGTGAACAAAAAGAGCTAGGAATGGTCCCAAACAACCAAAATACAGCTTCTTGTGCTGAGGTCACTTCCCCAAGGACAGGTAGGGCTCAAGGCTCCCCCCCCCACTGGTGAGCAAAGAAACTTCCCTATCCAAGTAAGGTAATGGACAACACAGGAACTACACCACAGCCCAGAATACAGCAATGCCTGTATACTGGTCTAAACTAGTCAAGAAAGGCGGAAAACAAGGATTATTTTTGTTTTGTTTTTGTAGAAATACACAGAAAATGCAGAGACAGTGATAAATTAGTTACACAGGCTAGCACACTTTAGTGGGCAGCCCCACAGTTAAATTAAACAAACAAACAAGCAAACTTTCGATTAAATTGACTAAATGTAACTTTAAGTGCAGATTTAAAAATAAATGCAGTAATCAGAAAAAAACAGTTCAGGCTAGTTTAAAGTAAGCAACAGAAGCTATTTCTAGTGAAGAAAAAGCAAGTATACTTAAATCCAGAAGCTTGTCGCTTTTTTGAGTTCCTTGCTGCTAGGACCACTCTGTAAACCCACGGGGAGCTTGTCTGAGCAGTATAGCCAGAAAAAAATGCCCAGAGGCGGATTTTAAGAAGTGAACTGCAAAAGAGCTAGGAATGGTCCCAAACAACCAATTACTACAGCTTCTTGTGCTGAGGTCACTTCCCCCAAGGACAGGTAGGCTGCTCAAGGCTCCCCAATCCCACTGGTGAGCAACGAAACTTCCTTCTATCCAAGTAAGGTAATGGACAACACAGGAACTACACCACAGCCCAGAATACAGCAATGCATATATACTTGTCTAAACTAGTCGAGAAAGGCGGGAAAACAAGGATTTTTTTTGTTTTTTTTGTAGAAATACACAGAAAATGCAGAAACAGTGATAAATTAGTTACACAGGCTAGCTCACTTTAGTGGGCAGCCTCCACAGTTAAATTAAACAAACAAACAAGCAAACTTTCGATTAAATTCGACTAAATGTAACTTTAAGTGCAGATTTAAAAATAAATGCAGTAATCAGAAAAAAAGCAGTTCAGGCTAGTTTAAAGTAAGCAACAGAAGCTATTTCCAGTGAAGAAAAAGCAAATATACTTAAATCGAGAAGGTAGTGTGAGTTCCTTGTGCTAGGACCACTCTGTAAACCCACGTGAGCTTGTCTGAGCAGTATCAGTGAGGGATACACTTCTGGTCTGGAGCATAGAGTCCCCATGTTGGTGATGATCAGGTCCAGTATGTTTTCCCCTCTTGTGGGAGTGGTAACAAGTTGTTCCATAGCATTTGAGTTTATAAATTCTAGGAACCTTTGGCTGGGGTGTTGGAGCTAGAGTAATGCTCCCAGTCTATGTTTGGGTAGTTGAAGTCCCAATATAATGGTGTTTGGAGAGACCTTCATATTTTCCAGTGTTCTCAGGAAGGCCGAGGGGGGTTCCTGGGTTTGGGATGGTCTGTAGCAGGCTATAAACTGGAAGGCAGTTTTACCCACTGTTAGTTGCACATGGATAGTCTCTGATGCTGTGCGCCACCAACCTGGAGGTGTGGGTATCTTTGAATATTGATACTCCACCCCCTTTTTGTGGTTCGGTCCAAGTTTTCAAAAAGCATGGTATGAGGTATAACCTGGTAGTGCTGGGGTGCTCAGCCTTGAACCAGGTTTCTGTTACTGCACATATATTGATGTTCTCCATGCTAAGGAGAGTTTTGAGTGCATGCATCTTGAGGTTTAGACTTCTGGCGTTGAGTAGCATTACTCTTAGTTTTATCCCCTTTTGATACCATGGAGGTGGGTTTGTCTTTTAAGCCTTGCAAAAGGCACTATGGGGGTAGCAGATTTGCCAATATAAAGCCAGGGGTGACAGGTGCAATCCGTCCTAGGCATTGTGGCTTGTTGAGCATGTCATCCCAGGCTGACAGGCATTGGGTCCCCTTGAATGACACCAATCTTAAGCCAATTGTTAAATTGATCATCTTGTCTTCATATTGTGGCATCATTCTTGGTGAGGTAAGATGCTACTCAAGGTCAGGGTCATACCAGCCTGGGCCACATGCTCAGAGAGCTCCTCTATGTCTCTTTTCATGTAGTCCAGGGGGGGGACATCTCAGGTCATTCACACCAGCATGGACAATGACTAAGTCATATTTGTACTTGCCTTGAGACCTGAGTGCTTGTGTTATGTGGTGGATCCTAGCACCGACAGGCAGCTCAGTGACCTTCTCCTTGCTCAGCCTGGTGAGCGGGCTCAGTGTGCCTGATGATAGAGTCACCTATTACAAGTGTATCAGGTGTGTTGTTTGTAAAGGGGTGTGACTGTTGCACACTGGCTTTGTGAGATATGTGTTGCACATGTTTTGTTTTGGGGTAGCGGGTTTCTTGGGGTCTGCTTTGGAGGTCTCTGCTGCTTAGGCAGATTTTATTTAGAGCCTATGTTTTTGTGTTTATGTGTTTGGTTTGCTGTTGTGGTAGGTCTATGTGAGACTGGATTGTAGTGAGTGTGGTTTCCTTCTCCTCCAGACTGGTTATGCCAATACTGAGTTGAAGAGCTTAGCCTCCAGTTTGGCTATATGGATGCATCTCTCACAGTTAGTAAATTTTCTTTTTGGGAGGAAACTGAGTTTAAAAAGCCACC
>NW_025055976.1:0-8393 GCF_019279795.1 Protopterus annectens | reverse complement strand
CTCATACCTTTCCACTGTACAGGTGCTGGCTAAGAAAGTGCGTGGATGGTTGGCCCTTTATCTTAGGTGTGTATTACATATACTGACCTGTGTCTATCTGGCAGATTTGCTTGGCATTTCATGTGAGACTTGCCAGATTCTCATAGAGACTTCGATTCTATAATTATGATGTGCTTCCACTGACTATGTATTTTTTCTTTGTCTTCTGGAATCTTTATGTAACCAGTCCTTTTTGGACACTTTCTATTGTTGTTAATTTTTGTTTACATATATGACTACCTTCCAGTATATTGTGCTATTATTATTGCAAGGAGCATTTCTCCCGGGCCTCTACTGGAAACTGGACATATATCCAGCTAGTCTGGCCAGGTCAACAAATGTAAATGTAAACTCAACTATAAAACTTGCATAAACTTAATACGGTGGCACCTTTCTGACAAGTAGGCCGGGTTACAGAATGCATACCGCCGTCAATCCACTCAAGCTACTAACACACCCGTTATTCTATCCACTTTCTATGTTTGTCTTATCACATATCATCATGTGTTTCTCACTATTTGTGCCAGTACTTTGCATGGCATTGCTCCGGTTCCATACTCTGAGAGGCTGACCCAGTTTTGAGACATGTATAACTAACGTGGAGGACACAGCATTAAGTTACCACTTGCTGTGGAGCGGATCCCGCACACACACACACAGGAAGCACTTGCATTTCCTCATTGTGGGTTTTATTGGCGATGCGAAGCTTTTATGCATATCCGTCAGATTCTGGGTTACATATGTTTTACGCTGAGTCTGTGTGCTCACGGTGGCCTGTATTAGTTGTGACTGTTCCAGTAACATATCTCTGATCCGGTTACCGGACGTATGCGAACACACTTTCACCTTTACACATGTAACTGTTCTTTGCGGCACAGGCGACGTGCATTACCACATTCACATATATATGTTCTATAGTTGTACTTCAAACGGGACTGCATTCACATTGGCCGGTTGATGTGACCACTACACATTTGCTGTTCTGTCTCATTTATATGCATACCTGCATTTGGTACGCATAGCTATGCATTAACATATTCCCCCACTCACTTACGTCACAGGCATCCATTCTCCTGCTGGGAAAAAGTGTGGTACTACATGTTACACATTCCCTATTCCCTACTGCTCTTGACCCAGGATGGCATATGGGCGTGACAGAGAGATATTCAGATCACAGGGGCTTATAGCCCAACGAGCGCGCTACCAGGTCTTTGATTGTCAGGGTGTTCCTGTGGTGCTCTGGGTTTGAAGATCTTGTCTCGGGCCTAGTGTACAGAAGCTGCCCTGGATCTGTCAATTTAATGTCAGGCGAGGCACATGGGCACGGTTTGTCCATGTCTATTATACCATAACCCCTATTATTTTAGCCGCACGTTACCTCTGATTGGCCAAGCGTGCCCGGCAGTAGATCGGGTTATAGTAATGGCGCACGGTCCGGGTCAGCCCGGACCTATTTCCATTAATATACCTCGAGTATTTATAATTCCTGTCTCGCTATGTTACATGGGTTTAACATAAGCATTGACATGCTTTTAACTGAAACCCCCACGGAGTTGTCCGTTGCTTACTTTGGGGCAGTCTCGCTCTGCTACACACATTTAACATAGTGGGACAGGTTGTACAACAGAGCAATGGGGACTGAGAGCTCTGCATTTCTGTTTTGCATTGATTTGCTATGTTAACTGGGTTTTACATAGCGAGACAGTTTCGACATTAGCAATGGACATCTCGCGCAGGCACGCCTGCTGCACTGCCGCGGATGCCAGACATTCGCGGATGGAGCAGCTTCAGACAGGCATTATGCTGTGCCATTATGTCACAGAGGGATTAATAGTTTATTTTCCTAGATGATGTGGCATAATAGCAATAACCTCCACGTCTGGAGTGTGGGTACTGCTGTACGGTTACCCACGGTTGCCTTAGTGTTTGGTCCTCGGGCTTCACCCACCGGGACCGCACCACGATCTTACCGTAGGTATATCCAGCATTACCCACACCCAGGCGTCGGTTATTGCTATGATATTCATTCGTGTTTACAGAACCGCGGGTAAGTTTGGACAACTGACAATAGCTTATGCTATTGGCATACAATCTGTAATGGGTAAGTCGCGGTTATCATGGCCGCATATGCCATGTTGTGCCGTTTTCTCCCATTCACACTTGTCTATCCCCCGTCCTCATTCATACGTGGATATTTATATGGCACATGACTGCACTACAGTGTATTACCTGCAGGTATGCTGTGTACAGTGAACATATATGATGAGTTGGTTACAGTGTATTCTGGGTGTACCTACCTCTGTGATACTGGGGACTACTTCAATATTAACGCTTTGCAGCATTTCATGAGTATGTACATACTATTATTCGATTGGCCTGTGGAAGGTTGTCCAGAGCACCCGATTACGTAATCAATCCCCTATTTGTAATGCCGCATCAGTGTTGAGGGTCTTTGTCTGGCCGCTGTTGCTACACATGGGTTGGGCCCGGTTGGTGTTGGTGTGTGATTGGGTTGTATTTATACTGCCGATAAGTCAGTGGGGTGGGGTTGGCACTTGTTCCTCTCTCGCGGGGGCCCATTATGGACATTTGTAACCTCGTCGACACTTGACATCAGTGTCATATGTTCTTGTGATATTAACACAGTCGTGTATGTCTTTCCTGAATTACTACTTGCATGTTGCTATACAGGCATTTTGTATCTGGTACATTATGACTATTATGTTGGATAGCTTAAGCTATTCACATGCTATGAACATAACCGTTCATCCTGGCATAATGCGTGTTATTTATCGCTTGCATTGGCTGTGGGTGTTTTACCATACAGAACCACACATATCTATGGGGTGATGTCCCACCTTGACAATCTGTGCATGTAGCAACCCCAGCTGGGGTGACCTGCTTGGTGGACTGACTGTTCCACCCTTTGTGTATTGTGTTTGGTACTCTGCGCATAAAGAAGTAATCATCGGGTGCCGTGGCTGCACATACTGCTTTGTCCAGATGTGTACAGTTATGGATGCGGTAAGCGTGTGAACACCTATGGGGTTTGGCAGTGTATCAGTGACCACTACACGCGGGATGTACACATTCTGTCGAGCACATCTACACATGCAGCCATTTGGATTTCAGTACCTGGGATGGGATGTTGACATGTGGGGTACATATTTGCACGCCTGTCACTGTCGTAAGGCTACACATACTTCCTATATACATATATGGGGTATACCGGCTGTGTGTGTAGGTGTGCAGCTCATAAGGCTGCTAGCTGGATTGAATTGGACAGTCTGGACATGGGTGCTTGAGGTTATGTCTTATAATGAGTCAGATGTTGTGTGGTATTACATTTTGCATGCATGGGTTCTGCTTCTGGATATTCGATTCGGCATCACATGCATCCTATGTGTATGTGATGGTTGCGTTGCTGTGTCTAGCATATTTTACTATACACATGTTTGTGTGTGTTTGGGATATCTAGTTTCTTTCTGGCTGTTATGTGGCCATGACTGCCCAGCTGTGTACTATCACTACCACTGTGGGTCTGCTGGTGACCATGGCCATGGGGCTGGTCGTGTGTACTTAGGTACAAGCTGACATGATGCAGTACACCTCCACTGGAAGTATGACTGCTGACAGTGCAATGCGTAGCCGGACATGGTATTCCAAGTATCCTTTGTTCCATGGACAGGAACATTTTGTACTTCGTGGATTTATGTTTGGTTCTCCATTTTGTGTGGACGGGTACTATGTTGCATACTCTGCATATGTTTTATTATCCACGGACACTGGTTGGTGCGGTTACTATTGCAGGCAGCCTGTGAGAGTCAGCACTTTAGGTTGCTCATCAACCGCCGGCTTGGCCACGCCACGGTAGCGATCCTGGATTGGGCTCCCTGGACTCCGCTTCCGTGCCCTATGCCGCGTGGTTGTGAACCGCAGCGCACACTCATTACTATGCATGTGGTGCTGCTATGCCAGTTATACACTGCACGGCCGAAGCAAGCCTTACGCCGGCCTTGCGCCAAGCTTCATAAATCTGGGGGATTGTTTAACCCAGACCATCCAGCTGCATTAAAAAATAAAATCCAATACAGTTCCAGTTTCTCTAAATGAAGTGACCAGGCTTCACTCCTTATATTATGTTCCACTTTCTTTATCATAATAAATTTGAAGGTGTGCCCTGGCCAGTCCACAGTGTGCCTACATAAAGCATTGGTCAACTTATTCTTTTTTTATTTCATAAAAATACTCATACATCCTATATCTCATGTTATATTCTGTTTTCCCAATGTAGAGGGCACTACAATCTTGATACAGTGCTGTATAGGGTATACATGTGGTATTACAATTAAACTTCCCTTTCATTTTAAAAGTATAACCATTGATTTCAAACAATTCACCTATATAAATATATTTACAGAATGCCCATTTCCCACATTTCCCCATATATCTAATATTGTGATTACTTCTACAGTAGGTATGTTATATAATGTTTTTCAAATTCACCCCCTTCTTGATCTTTATTAAAAATAATCCAGTTCTTAAAAATAATATTTTTAACCATATTACTATCAATACTAAAGGTGATAATAAAAGATATACTAAAATGATTATTGTGTTTACTTGCATGCTTACAGATTCCAGATTTGCTGATGGTGCAGATGAATTTGTTTCATTCATGTTTAGAATAGGGAAAAAATGTCCATTATATCTTTTTAGAACAACTTCAATTCTAAGATCATCTAAAAAAGTCCCTGGGGTAACCTCTTTTAAGAAACATGTGTTTTAATAATTCACACTCCATTAAGAAGTCTTTATAAACACTTGTAATATGGGCCACCCTAATAAGTTGCCCTTTAACAACTGCTTTTTTCTGAGAAAGGGGATCAGAACTAGTAAAATGTAGAAATATATTACAGTGTGTGGGTTTATGGTAAAAGATGTATATCTCTTATTGGCACAATCTTTTTCCAACTGCACATCTAGATAATTAATAGCGTTCAATGCTATTTCATAGAAAAACTTTAAAAAGTTGAAGTGTTATTAAGATAATTCATAAACTCAACAATATCCTCATTGGTCTTCTTCCAGATGATAACTATATCATCCAAATATTGAAGATATAACTCACATGCCATAAACCCCCTCATTAGAAAACAAAAATTTATGTTGCCATTCAAGCATAACAATGTTTGCAAAAAGCTCCCCAAAAGCAGCATCCATAGCAACACCCTTTACTTTGACAAAAAATTGATCTTCAAAGAAAATAAAGTTGTTCTTTAGAACTATTTCCAGCATCTCTTCTAATGAGTTAATTTCCTCTTACTTCAAACCTTTCCTTAATAAAAAAATGTGTGAACCAAGCCACACCAACATCATGAGGGATGACAGAAAACAAATCTTCCCATCAGTGGTACGAAAAATAAAAGCATTATTAAAAAATCAACTTATTACATTGCTTTAAAAAAATCCCAAGAATCAATACACAGGGGGGTTCATTTAGAATATAGTTCTGAAGTCTAACATCTAAAACCTTAACAAATGGGGCTGTGATTGAATTACAAGCATCAACAATTAGACAAAAAGGGTGGGTTATTTAAATACTTATGGATTTTAGGCAATTCAAAAACAGTCAGAATAATGGGATGTTCAACATGTAAAAATTTATATTCAGCCAAGGTGATGCGTTCTTCAAGTACCATGTCACTAAGCTCTAACCTAATATATGCAATATTAAGTTTATTCCTTGAAACGTGATTATAAGTCGCATCAAATAAAAAGTAAATTTTATCCAAATAATCTTGTTTGCCCATTTCAACCAACCCATCCCCTTTGTCCAGTTTCATTAATCTAATACCCAGGGATTTAAAACAATCAACTATATCTTGTTCATCCCTGGAAATATTATTAAAATAAAGTATGCCCCTATGTTTAAATGCAAAACAGTTCACAAACCTTGTCCAAAAGGGCCAAAGTCAGATGTAAGGGAAGATTACATGTACTGGCCACTCGCAATTCAGATGACAAAGAAGGGAGAAGTTCTTTAAAGTAAATAGCTAAATTCAATTTTCAAATCATTTAAAATCCATTAATATATTCACAATGTTGCCTCTCTTTGCTGTTATGAACGTGTGTCCTTTTGAAAATAAATCCACAACTATATGGTCAAGAATCTGACAGCTGAAATTATAAATCTTAAAATAGCCAGCAGAGTCTAACATTAAAGAACATTTCATCATTTGTTCTGTAAGTGACCACATCAAGTTTGTTATCTACACACCCAGTTCTTTCTGAGATTCCAATTTTGCCAAGCTGATTGGTGATGCTGGAAGGGTGAGCCCATGTTCAGATCTATCAGTTGGCTGTGCTGAGGAGATATCGGCATGTTCTAATCCACACACTGGTTCTTCTGGTTTTGCGTCTTCTCTCTTATCCTTTATGAGTGTCTAAGAGGTGGAAATTCTAAAGCAGGAGTGTCCAACCCGCTCTTACATGCGGCCCGCGACCCTTAAATTTAAATTTAATTTTAATTTAACTTTTTTTCCATGTGTTTACACGTCCGCATACTTTTGCTGTTCTCTAAGCATGGCATGAAAACTTTCTTTTTCAATGCTTTTCATACCAGCGTCTTTCGGCTGCGGTATCTTATCATGCGTGAAAACACAGTTCGGGTCGTTTTATATTTCTGGTAAAGCGGAAGGAAGGAGCGTGATGGTGGGGAGAGAACTTATTTTATTTTGGAGAGTTTACACTGACTTACAATTTCACAACATATAGCAAAAGGTGCAAGCTAAGTAATTTCAGTGAGTTTAATATAAACACTTCATCACTCTTTCAGTGTAACAGAAGTGCATTTGATGTGTAGTATCAGACATAGAGTATACCAAGTTAATGAGAAGGAAAAAAAGGGTCCCAAGTACACAAACACTCCCCATTTCTAATGAGTATTTAATTAAGATACCCTTCAAAGATTAAGCCTTGAGGTAATCTCCTAATCACTTGATTAGAACCAGAACCGAAACAGAACCAGTTCCTGGTCATCTGCTGAATGCAAGAATGTGTGCAGGCTGTGTAAGAGTGTGAGCGGCATTTCTGCTTTTGTGTTTTAATGTATGTTTGTCCAATTTCAAGAAACACGAGTCCTCCTAGTCCTGTGTGAAACAATTTTCATATTGTGTCATTGTGGGAATGTATACCTTTGAACTGCAAATCATTGGTGATATTGTTTCCTTAATAAATAAAGATTATAAGCTAAGTGCGATTATGCGTTTCTGAGTGTAGCGACCTATATACTATCAGTTTTGTAGGTCAGCACTAATTTAACTTTTAACTAAATGGATAGAGAATCGACATGAATGTAGTCCATATCTAATCAACATTTTTCTTGGATTCCTCATACTTTCAATTGCACAGCTAGAGCTAAAAGTTCAAGTAGTTTACTACAGTCAAAGGTACTTTTAGGTTCAGCATAATACTTTCTATTTTTCTCTTATGTACAGTCATGAGGGACTTTATTTTATGAGCTCTTGTATGGATTCTCATCTTCCTGATGCCACTGGGTCTGCAGCATTGTAACTGCTGGGAATTCCTCTCTTAACAAAAAATGCTTAGTTTAATAACCTACTAAATAAATGGTGATATACACTTGAGTTTCAGGTTCATATCATTGAAAATGCATCCTAACTCAAATCCTGTTATTGCAACTTTCTAGTTTATAGATCCAGTTTTAAATTTGTCCTTTGGGGCTTTCCACTTCATTTTATTTAGGCTTGCAGATTTCTTCCTATCAGGTTTTGTGGTATGCCAGAGTAGGATGTTGGGGGAGTGGTCATGATAGCTGGACACAGCAACTGTATGTATTATAATAAACATGCTTCAACTTTCTAGTCTCTGGGGAAAAAAAAAGATTGTTTATTCTTAAATTAATGCACAGACCACCACAGGTTGGGGGCTACAAGGTTAGTTTTAGTATGTGTACCTTATCCAACTACATGTCATGTAGTTACTGAGTGAATTACAAGTAATTTCCAGGCGTGCAAGGAGTATTTTACTTTCCAGTAAGTGAATCCAGACAGTGACTGCTTTGCATTTTAAAGACTAAACACCTTCTCCTAATTATGCTTTGCCTCCAAAGCATTGAAAAAAAAAGTTAATAAGCTGATTTATTTTAAAGTTATAGAAAGAACATATAGCCAGGTACAACCTGAAATAGAAAGTTAGCAATATTATACCTTTAAGAGCTATTACTGTTAGCTTTGCAAGAGTGTACAAAAATAATGTCTGGAGAATCTTAACAATGCTGGATTTCTAGCCAAAAAATTTTGAAACTGTCTGATAAATTGCAATGCCAAAAA
>NW_025055975.1:0-4170 GCF_019279795.1 Protopterus annectens | reverse complement strand
CCTTTCCCTTCCCTTGTCTGGTCTTGCCAGTCCTATGTTGAGAGAGCTCAGCCTCCAGTTTGGCCGTATAGTTGCATCTCGCATGTATTTGTGTTTTGTGGGAGAAGGAGAGGATTGTTGGTACATGAGGCAATTGTAACATTGCCTCAATATTCCCAGGTTCACCAGTTAAGCTGGAGAGGACACTAGCAACTGACCCCTCGACATACTAGAAGTAGTAGATAACGACCTTTCAAAGGACACCGAGGGAAGTTGGTTTTGGGGTGGTGGGCTACCATCTATAATAAGAGTGCTTTATCAAGGTGCAAGTACTGTAGGAGTAAGTGCTAGGCTTTACAGATAGAGAATAGTCTACTTGGGAATCAAGTAGAGATGAACTTTTCAGTTATAGGATATGCTGGTTACATCAGCAGTACAGTTTAGCGTGTTTTATAGCAGGGGCTAAAGGGGAGCTAGGAATTGGCCCAAACGACCAATGGACTACTAGTTTCTGGCTGAAACTTCACCAAATCGGAAAAAAGGGGCCCGTGCTTCCCACTCCCACTGGTAAGCAAAGAAATTTCCCCTCCTTCCTAATAAGGCAATGGATCAGTAACAGGAACTAAAAACAAAGCCCAGGGATCAGCAACTCTGAAACTGGACTACTCTAGTTCAGTAAAGGGAAAACAAGAGATTTTTGTTTTATTACAGAGATAAGGAAAAACAGACAGTAAATGCTATAAATGTTAAACCCTGACTTTAGTGTGTAGCCTGAAACAATTTGCAAAAAATTTAGTAACTTAAAGTGCAATAAACAGTGTAAAATGCAGAAATCACTTAAAGTAGCAGTAAAACAGGCAAATGCAGTCGCTAGCTTAATAACAGTGGGAAAGCCACAAAAATACTTATATCTGGTAGAAAGTCCCCTTTTTTGCTCTCTGCTCTTTTACTCTGCAGGCCCCCCGAGGATCTGTGCAGAGTTGGTAAAACTGGAAAACACGGGTTTTGCGTGTTTTATAGCAGGGGGTGAAAGGAGCTAGGGAATTTGGGCCCCAAAGACCAATGACTACTAGTTTCTGGCTGAAACTTCACCAATTGGACAAAAGGCTGCTCAGTGCTTCCCACTCCCACTGGTAAGCAAAGAAACTTCCCTCCTTCCTAATAAGGCAATGGATCAGTAACAGGAACTAAAAACAAAGCCCAGGGATCAGCAACTCTGAAACTGGACTACTCTAGTTCAGTAAGGTGGGAAAAGAGTTTTCTTTTTTTTTTTTACAAAACAAGGAAAAAAAAAACAGTAAATGCTATAAATGTTTTTAAATGGCTAGTTGAGTGTGTTAGCCTACAAAAAATTAAGCAACAAATAACTTTTAAGAGTGAAAAACAGTTAATCAACAAAAAAAACAGTTTAAATAGAATGCAGAGCTGTAAAACAGGCTAAGATGCAAATAAATATTCAAAAGCCAAAAAATACTTAAATCGGTTATAGCAAATACAGTTATAACAAATGCTCTGAAATATACTGTATTTTTAATATGTTTGAGAAGGACAGTCAGAACACAAGAAGGTTCAAAAAAAAAAAAAGTTTTTTTTTACTTTTGAAAAGGTAAAAGGAGGAACAGAAGGCCTTATCAAATGTTTCTCTGTATTGAAGAATGAGCTAATGACACTAGACTGGGAGGTGTGTCACTCCCAAATGCAAAGCCACCAAGTATAAACAAGACACCAACAGGAATACAAAAACCCAAGACAACAAGCTATGACAGTTTTAAACAGAAAAAAATTTCTGAAGATTCTGAATAGACAAAGTTTTATATATATTAAATTATAAAAACAGTAATCTGTTAAAATAATCAAAAAAACTTATATTTTTAGCTCAGTTGGGGCAAACAACTTCTCCAGCCCGCACCCAAGACCAGAACAACAACTTTTTTACAAGAACACAAAAAAACCAGCCCCACTAGCCAAGAGATAATTACAGAGAGTAAATGTTTCACTTTATACAATAGCCTAAGCCAACAAGCTATGACAGTTTTTTAAACAGAAAAAGATTTCTGAAGATTCTGAATAGACAAAGTGCTTTATATATATTAAATTATAAAAACAGTAATCTGTTAAAATAATCAAAAATACTTATATTTTGTAGTCGGTCAAACAACTTCTCCAGCCTGCACCAAAGAACAGAACTAGAACTTTTTTATTACAAGAACACAAAAGAACCAGCCACCACTAGCCAAGAGATAATTACACAGAGTAAATGTTTCAGTTTATACAATAGCCTAAGACAACAAGCTATCAAATTTTTTAAACAGAAAAAGATTTCTGAAGATTCTGAATAGACAAAGTGCTTTATATATATTAAATTAAAAAAACAGTAATCTGTTAAAATAATCAAAAAATACTTATATTTTTTGTAGCTCAGTTGCGGTTAAACAACTTTTCCAGCCTGCACCAAAGACCAGAACAACATTTTGTTTACAAGAACAAAAAAGAACCAGCCCCCACGAAAAATAATTACACAGAGTAAATGTTTCAGTTTATACAATAGCCTAAGACAACAAGCTATGAAGTTTTAAACAGAAAAAGATTTCTGAAGATTCTGAATAGACAAATACCTTTATATATATTAAAGTATCAAAACAGTAATATGTTAAAATAATCAAAAATACTTATATTTTGTAGCTCAGTTGGGTCAAACAATTTCCCCAGCCTGCACCAAAGACCAGAAAAACCCTTTTTACAAGAACACAAAAGAACCAGCCCCACTAGCCAAGAGATAATTACACAGAGTAAATGTTTCAGTTTATACAATAGCCTAAGACAACAAGCTATGAAGTTTTAAACAGAAAAAGATTTCTGAAGATTCTGAATAGACAAAGTGCTTTATATATATTAAATTATAAAACAGTAATCTGTTAAAATAATCAAAAATACTTATATTTTGTAGCTCAGTTGGTCAAACAACTTCTCCAGCCTGCAAAAGACCAGAAAAACCCTTTTTTTACAAGAACACAAAAGAACCAGCCCCACTAGCCAAGAGATAATTACACAGAGTAAATGTTTCAGTTTATACAATAGCCTAAGACAACAAGCTATGAAGTTTTAAACAAAAAAAGATTTCTGAAGATTCTGAATAGACAAAGTGCTTTATATATATTAAATTAAAAAAAAGTAATCTGTTAAAAAAACAAAAAAAATTTTTGACCAGTTTTCAAAAATTCTAGCCCCCCAAAAGCCCAAAAACCCTTTTTTTAAAAAAAAAAGAACCGATACCAAAAAAAATTAAAAAGGAAAATTTTTCTTTTAACAATCCAAGCCAAAAACAGACAGAAACAAAAAATTTTAAGACAAAAAAAAAAGGCATAAAAAATTTATAAAAAAGTAATTGAAAAAAATAATAAAAATACTTAAGTAGCCAGTTTTCAAAAATTCTAGCCCCCCGAAAAACAAAACTTTTTTAAAAAAAAAAAACCCAGACTGAAAAAAATTTAAAATAAATTTTTTTTTATCTGCCAAACCAAGCTTGAAAAACAGAAAAAATTTTAAGACAAAAAAAAAAGGCATAAAAAATTTATAAAAAAGTAATTGAAAAAAATAATAAAAATACTTAAAAAGCTCATTTTCCAAAAATTCCCCAGCCCCCCAAAAGCCCAGCCAAAATTTTTTAAAAAAAAAAGAACCGATACCAAAAAAATTAAAAAGGAAAATTTTTCTTTTAACAATCCAAGCCAAAAACAGACAGAAAAAAAAAAATTTTAAGACAAAAAAAAAAGGCATAAAAAATTTATAAAAAAGTAATTGAAAAAAATAATAAAAATACTTAAAGCTCAGTTTTTCAAAAATTCTAGCCCCCCAAAAGCCCAGCCAAAATTTTTTAAAAAAAAAAGAACCGATACCAAAAAAATTAAAAAGGAAAATGTTTTTTTTAACAATCCAAGCCAAAAACAGACAGAAACAAAAAATTTTAAGACAAAAAAAAAAGGCATAAAAAATTTATAAAAAAGTAATTGAAAAAAATAATAAAAATACAAAAAAGTAGCCAGTTTAAACCCCCAAAAGCCCCCCAAAAGACCGAAAACAATTTTTTTTAAAAAAAAAAGAACCGATACCAAAAAAATTAAAAGAAAAAATTTTTCTTTTAACAATCCAAGCCAAAAACAGACAGAAACAAAAAATTTTAAGACAAAAAAT
>NW_025055974.1:0-7627 GCF_019279795.1 Protopterus annectens | reverse complement strand
TTTTTAAAAAAAAACAAAAAACATGCAGGGTTGATTAATGGCAACAGAGCCATCAGATTTGCAGCAGGTATGAACAGGGCACATACGCACGATCAGACATGCATATATATTTTTGAAAGCGGACAAAATGTCCAAAAGATTAATGAAATGTTCATACTACCCATTATTTAGTGGGTGTTGTTATATGTGGAATTATAGGGTTGGTGGAGATAGAAAGTGATGACACATTGATTTACATTTGTATAAGGTACACAATAATTAAGTTGAGGCTGATGTTTCAAAATAAATTTTATTTGACTGTCAAGCTACACCTGTTACAAATACATCACTATCCACTACTTATTTTGAATTTGATCAGATACATCATCCTGCTACACACTTTGATGACAGGACGAGGGGACAACGCTATGGTGCTGTTTAGTCTGTCAGATAATCATTCATTCTATCTGCAAATTGCTTCTACTTGTGATCACCATATACAGCATTTGGCCCTAGAGCATTCCAGATTCTGACACACTGAAATCAGTTTGGGATATTAAGTTGTAGCTTCCCACATGCATTTAGTTCTGTGGCTTACACTTGGGGCTACTTATATTCAGGGGTTATTACTACTTTATTTATTCATACATGACCCTTTTCTGTCACTTCTCACACATCCTGCAACTTCACAGTTCAGGTTGGTACTTCTAGGCTTTGTTCACATATTAGACTGGTGGTGATTCAAACACTTTCCAACAGCCTCACTTCTGTCATGGGATTCAGCATTTCAACAGGGGATATATCTCTTGCTATATGACTACTGCCTCATGGATTCTAAAGCTGTACCTTCTTGGGACTACTGCAGGTTACACTATATTTAATTCATGGTGGGACATCACCAGGTATTACAGCACTGTTTAATTCTATCAATTATATTTTCCGAGTTACACTTGCATACTGATGAACTTGTTGCAAGTTTGCCATACCTGCAGACTTATAATTCCTGCTTGCACATTATATTACTTTTAATCAATACACTGCAGTGTTCTACTACAGATGCTACAGTACAATATTTATTTACAAGTAATGGGTGGGGTTACTTTAACCTGCATGGTGCATGCGAGTCAGCACTGCAGCCTAATGGACATGCCACCTCGCGTATTCATAGAGCGGACACCTGCAGCCTGTAACACGAAAGAAGTAATATTCGGACTACACATCTCCATGGTAGTATCAGCTAGTTGAAACTCACCCATACATAAGCAAAATGTAACTTACTCAGTAGTGGGCGTTGGGCATATCCTCCCGGGCCTCCTGGATCACATTAGGACAACTGGTCTTCCTTGCGTAAAGCTTCAGGTCCCGCATGGTGGTGACGTGACCTGCTCACCAGCAGCGTGAAATATGTGCCAGTAGCACTGGTCAGATCACGAGCCAACTGGTCCCATGCCTCTGCCCTATACGCTCCCCATGAGACCTGGCCTGCATGGGCTTGGGGCCTCGTGATGATGGACAAGGAGCCAGATCCATGTATCTGGACTCCTCCAACGCCTCCTAACGCTGTGCTCTCTCGAAAGCAACGTCCCTCACCTACTCCACTCATTCTAACTGCAGGTCTGTTCTACAATGCGTTTCTGCTGTGTTATTCCGCCTATGGGGCTTATATATGCCGCTTTCCGCACATTACTCTTCTCTGATTGGCCGCTTTTTGGAATTGTATCTACTTCACTGAAAATGCTTTCTCATGCTCCTATTCTGGATTTTATCCCATATATATGCTATTTCTGCATTTCCATGGTATTGCTCTCATGGCTTAGTGGTGAAATTACTGTGACTCTCTAGTGCATGGGTATCCTGGGTTCGACTCATGGCAACTGACTTTTTGGATTTTCCTGACAGAAATGAGTTGAGGACCTGTCAATCAAACTTGCCAAAAGCACTTTTTAAGCATTTAAAAACCAGGTCTGTGCTCGCTTGCTATGCTGGAGAGTAACTTGTATGCGCGACTGGCAGTGGCAGCTTGTGGGAGGCGAAGCGCAAAACGGTGTGCGCTGGGATAAACCTTCAATTGGCTAGTGACACACATGTTCAGCTAAGGCCAGCTTAGTTGCAAACGCAGTTTCAGCCTATTAAACCGTGTGCTTAGCAACGAACGCATACAGTTTGCAGCTTTTTAAACACTACTCAACTACGGGCATTCACGCCTCACAGCAGCTTAGCTTTCATCAGCACATTTCACGACTATTTTTTATTATTGTGTTACTGAATATATGCTCCATTTCATTCCATTTTACAAAAGGGAATACATTTACATTTGTTACTACAATACTGTCAGGGGGCTTTTTTCGGTGCTTATTTGCAAAAAAAAAAAAAAAAGTTGTTGTGGGAACCGTTTAACCCTGCCTGCCTACACTTAGGCCGGGCAACTCTACCACTAAGCTATTACTTAGCTGAAAACTTACTTTGTATTATTTAGTTCTTATATCCTTTTTCCACTGACTGCTAACTGTAGCCATTGGCGCTAGTAGCACACCCGCAAGACACTTGAAAAGCACACAGCAGTTAACAAAACATTTCCAGGAAGTTTAAAAAAAAAAAAGGTTTTAATTTAATTTTATAACATCTCTTCACTTTATACAGTGATGGTCTATCGGGGCATGTGTTGTGTAGTGTGTTTATTCACATTTCCATGGCCTTTCTCGTGGCTGTTTACTTTTAGCCTTTCTAGTGTTCCGGGGGCATGTTCGCTTGCAGGTCTTAGCCTACAGACACATACCCTACTCTCTTACACGGACCGTGTAAGAGTGCCACAGTGTGATTCAGCATGCCTCATGCACCTCATGCATATGCATGACATGCTGACATCACACAGTTTCACTGCAGCCTCCGTGTAAGAGTTATAACTCTTACACGGAGGCTTCCTGAATCTGGCCCAATATCTTTTAGGTCTGAATAGGTGGGGCCATTTTGAATAAGTTCACAGCAATGTTGAATGTTATTCCTTAGTTTCTTAACATAACTAAAGAATGATTTTTAATTTCCCTTAGTTTCAGTTATTAACATGTGTTTATGAGCTACATTTGTAGATTTAAAAGTGTTTTTCCTTAATTTCTTAACAGAACGTCATTCTTTATGGCTACCCCAGTGCTCTTGTCCATCACTGAGTGTACCAGCCTCTTTTACTGCCCCCAAACTAGCTCTATCCTAAGCCTGGGGCTGCCACAGAGCCAACCCTGGGGGGTTGTACCATTGACTGCTTCCTGCAGAATATGTTTTAAATTTTGGAGTTTATACTTGACATACCTTCCCTCCTCTGGGTTCCTCTGTCACATCTAGTGGCTACTCCTTTATATGGAACATGCCTCCCCCTATACGAACACCATCCCAGGGGACGTGGACATCTAACCCTCTCTGCCAGTGCCACAAGCACCCAAGCTACTAATTGGACCTACGTCATCTGGCCTGGAATTAGGGCTTTCTCCCACTATGCCACAGTGCCGGCCATTTTTTTTTTTCCTTTTATTATAAGAGGAGCACCAGAGAAGTTTGTTTTGAATTTCACAATTTTCTTTGTTCTTGTAGGGACTACCAGCTGTACTCATTTATCTAAATGGGCACAGAGTTCCTTCATGAAGTTATCTGCTGTATCTTCATTAGAGCCAGTGCTGCCATGACTGAATTTCAAAACTTCATTATTGAAATTGATGACATTCTATATCAAAATACATATATTTCACATGTTCTGATACACATAGACATGCTTCAGAGTCTGTTGTCTACTTTCACCTAAAAGATATTATGCTCTATACAGAACAAAATGAGAGAAGCATTATTGAGGGTCTTTTCACGAAAATGTTTCAAGAATATCTTGAATAAAGATGCTTCAATGGCACAGAGGGCTAAAAGCTCAAACTACATCCCAGATGACCTAGATTTGATTAGTGGCTTGGTTGACTGATGGGGAGTGGCAGGGAGGATGGGTGTTTCCATCCTAGGGTTGGGATTCAGTGGTGATGCCTCTAAGGGGAGTCATGGTCTAATGAGGGGATTTGTCTTCATACACAACCAGTGAGTGTGGGAAAAGGGAAAGGTAGTGTGTGTGTGTGTGTTCATATATATATATATATATATATATATATATATATATATATACACATATATATATATAAACACTGGATAGCAGAGACAGTCAGGCTCCAAGGATTCCCTTGAGATCCATCATCCATGAACAGCCCTAGCAACACCAGAGAAAGGCTTGAGGGTAGGAGAATGCTGGTCTCAGTGCGTGGATGTGAGGCATTGAGACTCTGACTTGTATAAATGTGGTCAGGGAAAGAAATATCTGATATTAGAATTGAATTCAGCCCAGCATGTCCTTTGTAAATTGGCAATAACTGCAGGGCACATCTGTGTGTGTGTTGGGGGGGGGGGTGTTTAGGTTTCTCTATGTGGATGCTGCACAGCTGCACCATAAAAATGCTGTCCAGGTAGGTTTATGCATGATGTATAAAGTATGATGCTTTTAGTTAGATTACTACAGTAGCCTCAGATGTAAGAGCTAACCACCTTTTAAAGCTTACTGTCACCTTCCACATCTTCAGACTGGTCTCAGCTTAAGCAGAGCTGGAAAAAGTCAGTGTCTGGTTGCCAAACCTTTCTGAGTTTTCTTGCCACTGAAGAGCACTCTTCTTGTTGGCTTTTGAGAATTGATGGTTGGCTAGCTTTTCCATTGCTGAAAGGATAAATTCCCTTTGGAGTGGAAAAAAAAACGTACACTATTAATTTTATGACTACAACAGTACTTTTCTGACAAAAACTGGGGAATTTATTTTTCTGGACAGTCACTTGACAATTCTGAGTGTAAACTTTTTTTTTTTTTTTCTTAAGTTTACTATAATTTTTTTTGAATGACAAGTGTATAAATTAGTTTAAGGGCTGGGCAAGTCTGTCTTGTTAGTGTTTTTTTTAATGAGAAAAAGACTATATTTTGATACTTAACATTCACTGATTGTTGCTCATACCTTTCAGTGCAAGAAATTTGGACAAAGACAGAGAAAAATGGGGGAGGCAAAGGCCCAAAAGTAGGGAGAGATTTTAAATACTGTTCCAATAAACTTAGAAAGTTGCTGGACGGACAGATTTTACTCTATGTTGTTGTGTCTTTCGGCTTATCCCGGTTAGGGGTTGCCACAGTGGAACTCCAGTCCGCTAATGTTTGGTAGTGGATTTTTATGTGCCGAGTTACCAGACATGATGCACAACCTTCAACGAAGGCACGCCTGTTCACGCATGCCTCCACACAGAAGACGCTCTAGCTGAGAATCAAACGGGACAACGTCTTGATGTGAGGCGACAACGCTACCTGTTTTCTAAAAGATATGAAGTTGGAAACTCAGATATCTGTTATTATTTAATATTATCTAGTGACTTCAGTCCTGAAAGATTTGTTAGAAAACCACAACATTTATGAGGAGCAGACCAGAAGTAAGATACAAAAATCTGGACAGCCTGCCAAACTTTGGACACTTGAGAGGTATGCTGCTGCTGTCATCGATTCCTGGGTTTCACAGTTCTTTCTCAGCTTTATCATAGAACAACTGTGCCTCTTCAGCAGAATGATACTTTCCTTCAGCCACAGATAGATGACCCTGATGTGGCCATTTCTGGTTCCTCAGACCACTTATAATTTTCTTCCTTGGATTGCTCTGGTATTATCCCTTCAGCCAACATGGCCCAGAGGCTAGACACATCCTCTGTGGCTATTAAGACTCCCTGGTGGGCAAAGGGCCACTTTTGGAAGTCTCTGAGGAAGGGGTGGTGAAGTCTCTGTTCCTGGGGTGATGTGCCTGAAATGGGTTGGTCTGCATCTACGGAGTTTCTTGTCAAAGAGAAGCAGAAAGTTAAACATTTATCTTCTCCTGCCTCTGTTACTTACTTATTGGGCTTAACTTGGGTCTTAGTTCTGGCTCTTACTTTTTCTCATTCTGAAAGTACTTGTAAGAGAGAAAGGATTTCATCAGTTTCTGCTGACTCAAGGTGTGATGTTGAAACCGCTTGGGGAGAGTTCATGTTTTACAGCACATTAGACTAAATATACATAAAGTATCCTTGCAATAAGCTCATTAAAGTTCTGTCTGGGTAGTACCCAAGCAGAACATGTGGTATTACATAGATGACCTCTGCTATAAATCCTCTCCCTGAAACACTGTTTATGTATCGGAATTAGTAAGCCGGGGTGATTCCTCATCCAGTGAGGAAAATCAATATTTTTCCATATGCCTAGTATTGGAGAAGCTGACTACCTTTGAGTGCCTACTAATGTAAGTGTTCTTTTTTCTTCCACCATCAGCACTAATGCTTCCTGTACTGCTCACCAAAGGACATCTCCTGTAACTGCTGTGTCAGTTTTTCATATAACCAACAGCAATAGAAACCACCACAGCAACAAACTGAAGCCAGGTATGCATGTAAAAGCATACCCTGATGAGTAGCTGTATAAATACATGAACACTGCTCCATACCATATCATAAAATGTATTCACTGCATCTATTGACATCAGCAGTAAACCCAAGCAACTCAGCATCTATGTTGCAGAGAGTATTAAAAAAAATCCACTGCTCTGTCTGCCTGCAAAGTGAAAGACTGAACCACTTAGATACAAAGAAAAAAAGAAATAACACATATGAGCACCACTTCACTACATTTCTAAGTGAAGTGATAAAGTTTTCCTAACACTATGGGGACTGTAAATAAAAGGAACACACAAAGGAAAACTGTTAGCATTTCTTGGGGTGCAAATTACCCTCCCCAAGGTAATTGGAAACCTGAGCCATCATAATAAAAAAGTTGTCTGAATGTAACAGATCACCTGACTCACTAGCCAAATTCCAAAACAATGAGAGCTACAGGAATCTTGACACTCTCCCTTAAAGGACACTATCTCGCCCTCAAACGGCCTGCCTGCCTCGACCGGAATTCAAACAGTAAAGAAACAATTCCACTTTTATCAAATGACTCCCTTGTTTGGTGACATCACTAATGAGGTCCCAACAGTCCCACCTACCGCATTACGTGTCTTTAAAATGCCGCAAAAACTTTATCCCGGTCCTGTTTTACTTCCCTCCGGAATAAGACACCGAAACCTTCTGGGTTCTCAGCCTCGCGGGTTGTTCTCTACCATTCTGCTCAGTAAGTTGCAATTTGCTGTGCATTTATATAAAAGTACCCATGCTTATAAAATATGATCGTGAAATGCAACAGCGTTAAACGGTAGTCATCTGTCGAAAACGGCACTATGTGATATTTTAGAGCATTCTATTTTATTATAGTAAGAATTGTATCCCAGGTTTTCTAGTGCATATGTCCTATATTACGCTAGATGCTTTTACCCTTTCTCAACTGCCAGCACGCAACATTGCAGATTTTGTCTTTCTGTGCACGGCAGCCATTTACTGTTCTGCAATCCGGTGCATTTTAAAGTCAGAGCAGCAGTTGAAATATATTCTTATTCTTCCTGATTAATTAGAAATAGAAGGAGCCAGTTATTTGTGCAACTGTATTACAGGATCGGTCATTGCCCACGCCACGTGTGCCTAATGCAAGCATTGTTTCATATGTGAGGTGTCGCTCCTTATTCTAAGATCAATG
>NW_025055973.1:0-8016 GCF_019279795.1 Protopterus annectens | reverse complement strand
CTCTACAGGTACTTACAATTATTTATCATTTTAGTAAGTTATTTGACCTGTTTTATCACTAGTTATTTTCACGGTCTACATTTTTAGAATCATGACAGGGATACCTTATGTCAAAGACCTGTTACTTACACTCTAGACTTTTCCCCCCCAAGTTGCCTTGTTCCATTACTAGCCTATGCTAAAAATTGGGCATTAACGGAAGGCAAAAGCAGGGCTTCTTCACTCTAGGACGTGGTCCACCTGGTGTTTTCATGCTGGTCCTATATCTGCCTGTACCAGCATGCTCCCTATCAAATGTAAAGGATGTATTCTTAGACACTGTTTACTTGGAGGAGATACTTGCTTCTACCACTCAAAAGATGGAGCCCAATGGCTCAGTCAACCACCCTGCAGAACCCTTTCAAATATTATATCTTTTTTGTTTTTATTTCAATCATTATATCTTAATACCACATCCATCGATTATAAGATTATCCTCCTGACAGTCTTGGTTTATACTAAGGATATTTTTTTTTTCAAACCGTAACTAGTTGTTGACTCTGGTCCTATTCTAGAGGCACTTGTCCCTTCTGGCTTTCCTGTTGTGAATCATTTTAGACTAGAAAATGTTGGAGGTGGAGCAGCTGTTGTTCATCATTCTACTCTGTCCTTTGGTCAAGTTTGGGTTAGGTGGACAACACGGTCATTGGCATGTCTCATAGAAATTGTCTCCACCTTTGACTGTCTCCTTATTTGCTGCCCCTCTTGTAGTGTTTGAATATTTCTTCAGAACTTCAAGAGCTTTCTTGACTTCTTGGCACTGAACTACTTCTACTGGCCCATCCTTGGGGATTTTAATATCAGCATCTGTAGCCTTTGTCAGGGGATTGGTTTGCATTTTGAGAGGTTTTGGATTGACTTGAGTGGCTTCTTGCATTACACATTTTCATGGTCATTCTATTGATATTATCCAGCTTATGCTGATAGTTCAAGACTTAGTTTTTGAGCAATTGATATGGTCTGACCACTCAGCTATACATTTCATGATTGATTTAACCTGCCAGCTTACCATTTAGCACCCCCCCGAAACACTTGTGCCAACACATATGCATATGTAATGCCAATGGACCTGTGGATGCCTATAACCAGGTGCTACTTACACCTTTTGATTGGGTGGTCCCATGCCACATTCATCCTATTCCAGTGGTTCCTTAGGAGCCATGACATGGTTTTACCATGCCCTTAGGGAACTCGTGAGAGCAGAATATAGACTGGAGTGGACGTAATGGTCCTCTAGTCTGTTAGTGCACAAGTTTGCACTAGGTTTTCTGATTACCTATCTGAGATCAATCACAACAAACCTGTCTATCTTTCTAGAACAATGTCTGAAGTAGCAAATCATCCTGCCACCATTTTTCAAGTTGTTGGACATCTTTTCAATCGTGAGCATCTAGTCACTTGAGAGGCTTTATTGTCTGATGAATGTGAGATGGCTGCACAGTATTTTGCTGACAAGATTTCCAGCATCAGGTCATCACTGCCTTGTATTAACCCCACTCACCTCACTCTTGATCTTTGGGAGTTGAACACACAGTTTGATTGGAAAGAGTTTGCCATTCCTGACTATGATGACCTCATAGCTTTGATCTCAAGCATGCATACTATCATTTGTCCTTTGGACCTATGCACAGCTAATGTTGTGTTGCATCCTTAGAAACCATTGGTCTTTTTCTTTATAAGGTTGCCACCACTTCTGTATAAAGGAAGCTCCCGTTGCTGCCATTCTTAAATATAATGCTTTAGATTCTGGGAATCTTGACAACTTCCAAACTTTCTCTTTCTTGGTTAGGTTTTAGAGAAAGTGGTTTACCATCAACTGGAACCCTAAAATCTTTTATTCCTTCCAGTCCAGATTTATGACAATACAGCACTGAGACAACTCTTACCAAACTCTTTCTTGCCCTTCTAGTGGCAAGATACCGGCTACACTACTCAGTTATAGCCCCCCTCAATCTTTCAGCAGCCTTTGATCTAGTGGATCATGTCATTTTACTAGACTATTTGCAAACTTGTGTGGTATCTCTGATGCTGTACCGAAATGGTTTACTTCCTACTTTTCTTGGCATGCCAAGAGAATGGTATCAGGGATAAATCTTTTTCCCACCTCTTTGATTGTGTGGTACCTCCGGGTTCTATTGTTTGCCCTTTGCAGTTCACCATTTGCTTGATGCTACGAAGTGATGTTATTTGTTTATGATACTTGCAATATTATTGCTAAACTGATGACACACAGTTTTACCTCTCATTCCCTCAGGAGTCCATGTCTGCTCTTAATCACTTAGCCCAGGACTTGGAACTCCTCCATGAATGGATGGTCAGTAACCAGCTAAATCTCAATACCTGTAAAACTGTCAGTATGGTAGTGTATGATACACCTAAGAACTCCTCCAAGTTAGACTGGTTCCAAGACATTTTCTACTGTGGAGACAAGGCGTCAATTCTGTCTAAAGTGTAGGATCCAGGTGTGATTTTTAATGATGGACTAATGCTAAGGGACTAGTTTTAAGTAGTGATCAAATCATTCTGACTCTGTCTGCAAGATATCACCCTGATCAAGCACCTTATTCCACATATCAGTCTTCATACTATTGTACATGGACTTGTTTCTTCCTGGCTCATTTACTGCAATATCTTTTATGTAGGTCTACCAGACTTTGAACTAACTCTGATTATAAATGATGTAAACCACAGTCTGTATACTGACCATGATCTCTGAGTTCCATCACATTATTTTGATTTTGCAGAGTCTGTACAATTTACGAAATGAACAGAAGGTCATTTACAAGATCCTTGACTGGCTTAGCTTGCCCTTCATGACTCATTTCTACCCAGTCTAGAGGGCCTTGTATCCTGGTACAGGCCTAGAAGAATGTTGCCTTCTCTCTTAGTTGCTCATTTTCTGTAATTTAGAGTTTTTCTTATCACTGGTCTTTTAGTTACAAGGGTTCATGTTTGTTGAATATGTAACGTGACTGGCCCACTGGAATTTTCCACTTTGACTGACTTTAAAAGAAGGGTAAAGACACAGAGAGATTGGCTGTCTGGTTGTATGTTTCACTATATGCAAGGAAGGGCTTGAAGTGATGAAGCTACAGCTATTAACCATGGGTAAGGGCTGGAATTACCAAGCTAGGGACAGTAGCCTTCAGCATGTGTTTAGGAGCACTTAGCTGCATGGGAAGGATATAGCAGATGTTTGTGGTGATATGGAAATTTATGTCAGCCACCAGGGGACAGGGTTAGGGAAGTAAACTAATGCCCTGATTGCTCACTTTGTTTGATGGGAGAGAGGACACAAATAACTTCCATGGCTGCTTGGATGATAGCTTCCCTAGTCAGCTCTTGTCTTTGTGCCGGGGACATCATCAGTGGTGGAGGAAAACTGGGCTCAGTACTAGAGTGTGTTTATGTGTGTGATGAGTTGGTGGGTGGTTGGTGAGTGATGGTCATCAGGAATGAAATGAAAAAGCACATAGATAAAAAAAAAATCTATGAATGGAAGCAGTGCTAGAATACTTTTGCTAAAAGTATGACAATGGCAATAGTTACAAGGATTTTAAGTATTGCCTGAATTCAAGGGTGGGTCCTTCTAGAAGACAATAAGTTGAGACCTTCTATAACATATATGTTTTTCAGCGAAGTAAATTTATTGCTTACAGTTTTGCTTCTTGTGACTATGGATTGAATAGTATTATCTGTGAAAAAAACATAACACCAGACTGAAACCTCGGAATAAGTAACCTTTTATCTTCATACTGAGTTTCCTGATCTCAGAGTCAGTATTGAAAACACAATATAGCATGTGAATGAAGGAGGACTTGGCAAATTCAACTGTCAACAGTCTAAAATTTCACAGAAACATGCTTAACACTTCCAGGTATCAATTAAATGACACACAAGAAAACTACTTGTTACTCTCTCCCTGGGTTCATTACAAAGACATATGCACATGATCTAAAGGCAGCTCACATGAATAGTAAAAGCACCGTCAACAACAAAACTGACCAATTTGAGACATGAGTTACTTCAGAAATATATGAAATTCTGACAGTGCCAGAACACTTAATACTCTTTCTTCGTTTTTATAACTTCTCAAAAAGCAACTTTCCTGCAATCAGAAATTCAGTAATTCAAACCACAGAGCCTATGAAGGCCAATTAAAGGCTTGCTTTAATTTGAACAAAATACTACTTGTTGTGTCTTTCGGCTTTTCCCGGTTAGGGGTCGCCACAGTGGAACTCCGGTCCGCTAATGATTGGTAGTTGATTTTTATGTGCCGAGTTACCAGCCCTGAACGCACAACCTTCAACGAAGGTACGCCCATTCACGCATGTCTCCACGCAAAAGACGCTCTAGCTGAGAATCGAACTGTACAGCATCTGACTGTGAGGCGACAACGCTACCGCAGCACCACCACCGCGGTATAACAAGCTTGAACAAGATGCTACTAAAGAGTCAAAACAAAAAACTATACCACCAGCAGCAACGAACAAGCCAACCTTTTATTACTTAACGCCTTGGCTATACAGCCTTCAAAGAGTAAAACAACATATAAAACAACAAAGTTATATACACAAAAAATTGGCAAGTCACACCCACTGCAATTAATCACTTAAATTACATGCTTCCAGTCACATTCCTTATTTAACCCTAAAGGTTCCAAAGTATTGAATTTTAAAATACATGATGTTTCCTTTTTACATAATTTAGTATCCAGATTTACTAGTTCCCCCAAAGATACCTCAATTTTGTCCAAGACACAACCAATAATATGATTAGGATTACAACTGTGAAATTCAGAAAAATGACTACCCAAAGAGCTATCTATTCTAGCATTTTTTATATCTCTCAGATGTTCTTGAAAACGGAAATCTTCTACTGGTCTCACCAATGTATTATTTATTGCAACTACACCTAAGAGCATATATAACCGCACATGTATTACAATTAAAATTACCCCTAACCAAAAATTGATGTCCATTAATGTAGTTAAAACTATTGATCACATTTTTACATATAGAACATTTATTACATGGTATAGTGCCTTTAAATATAAACATTTCAGCACTAACATTCATTATGGGTAATTCAAATTGATTATGTGCAACCATGTCTCTAAGGTTTCTGGCCCTCTTATAAGAGATTTTTAACTTTTCTGGCAACAACATATTTAATTCCTTATCTCTAAGCAACATGGGCCAGGACTCATGAGCTGTATTAACTATTTTGTCACTAATAATATTGTAAGTAGTTACAAAGAAAACATTACTTAAATTCTCTTCCTTATTAGATGCATATTCAGTAAAAATATTGTAGATGTTATCATCAGACCAAGAGCTCATTCTGTCCCTAATGTTTTGAGCCTTCATATTGTTTTGGGCATTAGGCCACCTTAGATTCATAACCCTAGCCTTAGCTTCCAAGACTATCTCCATCTTATAACCCCTATTTAGAAGCATATTTTCTGATTCCAAAATTTCTTGCATAAATATTTCATCCCTATTACATAATCTATGTATCCTTAAAAACTCATTATAAGGTAAAATCTTTATTAGGTGGTCTGGATAGCAACTATTACCATATAAAAACTGATTCCTATAAGTAAACGTATTATATAGCCCAGTGTTTAATTGACTAAGCTTAATATCTAAAAAATTAACCTCCACACCAAGCTGAATGCCATCAAATTGTAAACCCATATTGTTAATTTGTAAGTCTTCCACAAAATGAGAGGCTGCCTCCATAGGGCCATCACATAAGAAAATGAGGTCATCAATAATCCTTAAGTATAGCAAAACCTGGGTTTTATAAAAGTTATGATGGCATATCTTATCAAACTCAAATTTACCCATTACCAGGTTTGCATACATGGGGGCAAAAGCTGTCCCCATTGCAGTACCCTGTAGTTGATGAAAGACCTCCCCATTAAATGTGAAAAAATTATGCTTTAAGCAGAAAACCACCAAATCAATCACAAAATGGGACATAGGAGAATGTCCCAAAAAATGGAACAAAGCTTGGACACCAACATCATGCCTGATGTTGGTATACAAGCTTTTTACGTCCATTCATAACCAATACATATAACTATTCCATTTAAAGCCCTGTATTTTAGTTAAAAAATCTTGGCTGTCTCTTACATACGAAGGTAATCCCAAAACATATTTTTTCAAAAACTCATGTAAAAAGGTGCTAATAGGTTTTAAAAAATATTTTTCGGAAGATACAATAGGTCTCCCAGTCAACTTGCTGAGACCTTTATGCGTCTTGGGTAAGGAGTAGGCGTTAAGTAATAAAAGGTTGGCTTGTTCGCTGCTGCTGGTGGTATAGTTTTTTTGCTTTAATTTGAACCCTGTTTCATACAGCAAATTTTTAAACCATGCATCTTGTGGATACTTAAACATTAGTAAACTGTTTGCATACCTAAATCTATAGTTTATTACATAATTACCAGCCCTAAAGTGAAAAAATACATCAATTTTGAGTTGACACAAGGTAAATGAACTAATAAATATTATTACTAGTATTTTAAAGCACTATTTATAAAACCAGCCCCCAACATTACAGAAAACCCATCATCCACAGCCTTTCTACACCAAAATTAAATCAGCCCTTAATACCCTATTAGGTATTGAACAGAGTGATGTGTTTTTAAGTCTCTTTAAATATGATAAGGATTCGCAACCAACTATGTGTTGTATAAATGTTCTTTGAGCATTCTCAAACTTAGCCAGTGGTGAGATCTCCAGCACATAAAATGAACCACAAAATTCAAGTATGGGGTGAATACTGGCAAAAATAATTTTACCGTAACAACCCTGTCCCTAGATGTGAATGTCCTGAAAAATGTATTTTTTTAGTGCATGATTTTTCCTAAAAACAAAATTCAGACGAGTGTAAAAAGAAAAAGAATCAATTACATCGAAGTTCTTAATTTGTTTAACTGAGAGGCAAACAGAGCTATTCACTTACTGCTAACACCATAGGTTCATAGGCTCATAGGTGTGTGCTAGGCTAATGGCCCTGGAGCCTTTACAAGCCTAGCCTATAGGATTACCCTGCCATCGTGCCACCCAACCTTAGTTCCTAGTGCCTCTGTCGAATAGAGCCACTGGAGTGATCCCTGGTGTGAATTTTCTATTTCCCATCTACTCATCAAGATTTCTCTTGAAGAGGGCCAGTGAGGTGCTCCGCTTGGGGTTCACTACATAATCACGAAATTTTGAAATATCGAATTTCAAAATCTCGAGACTATATAGCTGAAACCCCTAAATACCATAAGACCAGAAGCGCAAAATTCAAAATCCCGAATGTACAGCACACATACACATGCACACAACTTCCCCCACAATCAAACATATCATCCTACACTACAGATAAGCAGGGGGGCAAGTCCCCCTGCACCCCCCATGTGGGGGGGGCTGCAACCCTCACACCCCCCTACTTAAATATACTAACTCCGAGATTGGATAAACAGACAAACAAGGGAAACTCACATCCGCACATTTTACAGTCCCTCACACACACACACACACATACACACACACATACATACATACATCACAGTCACAACAAACACTGACACACACTAAAACCCTAACAAACACACTTACACATAGATACTTACCTGAACTTCCACCTATTCATTAACAAACTGCAACACCAGAAGCGCTACTTCAATATCTCCGAACATCGGGATTTTGAATTTCGTGCTTCTGGTCTTATGGTATTTAGGGGTTTCGGCTATATAGTCTCGAGATTTTGAAATTCAATATTTCAACATTTTGAGATTATGTAGTTAACCCTCTGCTTGACATGTATGGGAAGTCTATTCCATAGCATGGGCAGTCTCTGGGTTATGAACCTCTCCCTCCAGCATGTTCTGTTGATTGCGGTAATGAGGTTGAGGTCTCTGGAGCTTATGGTGCAGAGGGATTGGGATTTCTTTACATGTAGCATTTCTAACAGAGGTGGGTC